>NW_024752442.1:0-26888 GCF_018991925.1 Homarus americanus
AAAAACACAGGTGGTGTTGTCACGACCACGGTCTTACACGTCAGTTAGCACCAAAATCAAATGATTCATATTACGCTCAATAGCCCACAAAACATATAACTCGGCTTTCGTTGAGTCCTCCATCTGAGGAGTCCGTTTTCTTATCACTTCAAGACACCTCAGTCCTCCGTTATCCCATTTTCTCTGACTTATTGAAACCAACCTCTCTATAAAATGAATTTGAGTGTGAGAGAGAACACCCTTGTTTTGAGTCAACCTAGATATGTCTGTTTACAGTGGGAACATTCAAGATCCATTGTGAGTGGGGTAGAACGCCTCAACTGTCCTTATCGTTAGTAAAACGTGTCAAGTGAGTGAGTGTCGAGTTTGCCAGCTAGTGGCGTATTTTATGTCGTCCGTGGGGGTATCCATGAGTTTCTGATCGCGCCTGAAGTTATATCATTTTGTCGCCCCGACATCAGAGAATCTGATGTTTATAGTTTAGTTAGTGGCAGTTGTCTATTTGAGAAAGTCATTAATTTCCTGAACTATTCTGTCAACTGGTATAATCTCCAAGATGTAGCGCCTCCCCGTGAATAGCTCCTTGTTCGCCTCGGGCCTTTGCTTGCAGAATTAATGTTATCGACGTGTATAATCCACCTTTTCCTGGCAAGCTCAACCTCTGATTAGATTATATGAATAGACATAGGAAATTACCCTGATCAAGAACACTGGAGTTCATAACTAAGTTTACAGTGATCCAAAATGGTAGAGAAGTTATGTTGTTGGTAAGATCGACCCTTCTGGTATGAATACGGAGGCCCAAGCTGCCCCGCTGGTGCACGTATATACCTCTACACGAGGGAGAATCACGCATTTGTGACTCTTCCTCAACGTCTCTCCAGGTATGTTAACGTGTGTTCCCCGCCGCCTATTAATTCAGTTTAACTTGGTCAATTTTGTGAATATCAGTGTTCAGGTGTTAACATAGTGAATTCTGTGCCAATTAAGTCAAGTAACGTAGAGATTTAGATATCATCTGAACCGTTGCCAGACGTATGTTTTGTATAGTTGAAGTTAGGCATTTAGGCATTCGTGACTCTTCCTCAACGTCTCTCCAGTGTGTTGAGCTGAATACTCATCGGCTAACGTGGGTCGGTAACCGGGTTGGACGATGCCGTTAATTCGACAGGACTGAACTGGGAAGTCCGTTTCCTGCAAATCAGGCACCAGCTCCCTGGGCGTGTGTCTGTCTACAACCGACCCCTAACAGCGATCTTCATTTGTTGTAGAGACCAGCGTTACCCTGGAGCACTCCTCACAGTTACATGGGCCTAAGTATTATTGTATCTTGTTTGGGGGATAACTAGCCGAAATATAGTATCCCAGGTTAAGTATTGAACCACTGAATGAGAGTTAAAAGTGCCATGTTGTTCCTTGAGAATTAACAGGAGGTATTGTATGTTGCGATAATTGTGGAGTTGTCCAGTGTGCTATGTATTCATCGGTAGTGACCATGAAATGATAATCTGAGAGTATAATGATATAACCAAGAAGTGAAGAGTTAATTTGCTACTTGGTAAGGTAAGACCTGAGGGTCCAGTGATATCTGGTGTATACCCAGTACTGAATATCATTTGGCAGAGTGATAATACCACAATTGTCGATTGAAGTAATAAGTATTTGGAGGTATTTAATGAGGTAATAAGTTCTTGAAGTGTTTGATGACTTAATAAATAAATTGCAGTTCTGTTTTGTCTGAGTGAATCTAAGATGCATCTTATCCAATCACTGTGTTAATAAATATTAAATTAGTAATCTACGAGTATCACCACTTTATCCTTTCCCACATTGGTTCTCAGAAAATAACTAACTCACAAGCCTAGAAGCTCGCTACCTAACAGTTAACTAAGATATGTTATATTATAGAAAAATCCTGGGTGGTGGCAGGTCTACCGTTGTAAGTATAATAAGTGTGGTAATAAGAAAGACATGGTTTCCCAGGTTAATCCATGGTTTAGAATATAACTAGAACAAAATAAATGGAAGAGATTATAATATATGAAAGAAAATGAAAAGAAAGAACATTGACTTGGAAAATATAAGCAAGAGAAGCATAAGAGTTACTTATATAAGAATAGAAGGTATATAGAGATAAAGAACATGTAAGAATATAAGCAAGAATATATAAGAATAAGTATATATGTAAAGAATTGAAGAAGGATAAGTATATAAAACAGGATACTCATTGGAAAGAATGCTACAACGAACATATAAGTATATGAATAAATAGAATACTAACAGAAAAGAATATCTGAATGGTAAATTATTAAAAGAGAAAACTCGGCCCGTTACACCTGAACCTGGCTGATGCCAAGTCTGAGGGCCAGGTTTCTCCCTCAAGAGGATCCTGACTCCTGGAACCACTGGACAAACAAGCATGCTGGTCCAAAAACATCCTTCCCAGAATAGACTTCTGACCCCGTCCTAAAGGTCGGGGAAAGATGGTCAGATTCAGTTGATTCCAGTTGATAGGTGACTCTCTTTATGGTTGAGTTCTGAAGAAGTGAAACCTAAACCTAGGATGTGGAAGAAATTAAAAAAATAATCCAGTGCAGATTAAGTGGCACATATCCTTCCTTTGCTTGTATAAAACTTCAGTCTATCCTAAGGTGTTTCCTCACTCTTCTTCTGCTACAGTACAGTAAAGTCTTATGTTCTAGTCAAGTTTCTCCCACATATACATTACTTGAGAATAGTTTTAATTCATATCACCAGCCTTCCCACCCTCACTGTAATACTCTTCAATTATGTCTCCAGCAGTCTTCCCTCTCAATTAACTTTAGTCCAATCTTCCCTCACTCTGACCATAACATAGCATACAGCTCACAGGTGGGGAAAGTTGATAATCTCCCAGTAATTTAAACAGATGCAAAGAAAAATATCTAAACCAATTCTATCAGGCATTTGTATATTTAAACCAGCATATACTGTATAGTGAAAGGTTCTGCTCTTCCTGTAGCCACATAGGATCTTGGGGTCGGTAGGCAAGCCCAGGATAAAGGAGCTTACTGGTAAGGTTAACCTACCATAAGCGCGTACTGCACCAGGTACTATCATTCACTGTAAATGACCCATGGAAATGCATAAATTGTAACCCCTCAAAAATATTATGCATGTATAGTTTGACCCCAATTTTTTACATAAAAATTTGATCATTATGACTTAACTATACTTTAAGATACAGTAAACGGTAATTTCATGAAGTTACTTTGTGATTTTATCTCTTACATAATTATTGAAGTAATATCCTCACTTTAGTAAAGTTATTTACACCACAGTGTTAACTCTCACTTCTGTGTCATGGGAAAATAGGCAGACGTTCTGGAACGTCACCCGGGGCTTAAGGGTTAAGACATTTTGGGTTAGTATTTTCATTATAGAAAAGTATCTCGGCTTTTATAATGGAAGTCTATGGGAAAATTTATCTGATTTACTAAAGGTTTTTCAGGAACAGAACTCTCTTATAAACTGGGGAATGCCTGTAGAACCATCCTAATATTCAAAGTACCAGAAAATAGTAATTAATTACTATCTAGTCCTTTAGGTCCAGTTAACTTCAGATCTCCTTCACTTGCACGTCCAGCCCACTTTAGTCTAGTTCACATCAGGTCCAGCTCAATTCAGATCCACTTTAAACAGTGATGGAGAAAGTACCTGGAAGTATTACTTAAAATAAAGTACAGTACTACACTGTTGCTTTGTACAAATTAAAATTTGTATAAAGTAGCTTTCTTCAAAACTACTTAAAAACAAAACAAAAGTTAAATTAATTGAAGTGAAACACACAAGTAGAAAAAGTAAAAAAGAAAGTAGTATTTGTAAGGTATCAAAATTGATAAACAATGATTTATGCAAAGCTTAAAGTTATTAATATAATTAAGAGAGAAAATATGAGACTGAGCGGCATTATGTATTTACAATCAACTTTGGGTTAAATTTTTTTTGTTTTTCTGTAATAACTAATCTTCACGTTTCTTGTGGCACTCCTGAGCTGGAATATCAGTTCAGCACAGGTGTTAAAATGATTTTATTCTTTTACTTTATATACAGGTAACTCGTTTTACGTGCGTTTGATTTAAGCGTTTTTGGAACAACGCGATTGTTCAGTTAATACCAAAAGCTAATTTAAACGCACCAATTTTTTAAATAACGCGCTCAAGACAGTTTAAATTTGCATAGTGTATTCACCTGGTCGTCTGGCAGTGGAGTCGCGTGTGATGCCTGGTGAGGTACTTGTAAGTTATGACTATAAAGTTGCAGTCATATCAACATCAACAATTTTATATTATTAATAATAATAATTATAATAATGTAATAATAAAGATAATTACTTCTAATGGTGAAGATAATGAAGTATTCTGTACAAAAACTTTGACCACGTCCAGCAAGCTTCCCGGGTATCACTTTCTCAGTTCACACCAGCACTACTACTTCTCTGTGCTCCAATTTGCATTGTGTTTATCACGTACCTTTTTAGTGTTAAACGCCGTTTCCCCCATTGACCATGTCTGTAAAACACCCATCTGCCTCTGGGACGCCTAAAGCTAAAAAGGCACGAAAAACAATCACAATGGACGTGAAATTAAATGTGATCACCGGCCTTCAGAGAGGAGTATGTGTGTGTTGGCCGCATGCTTGGTTTAAGTGAGAGCACTGTTCGTACCCTGTGTGGTATATGATGGTTCCCTTAACCTGTACCATTTACATGTATTCTTATGGGAAATTTATGTTTAATTTAAGAAGTTTTTAATTAAGCGGTGGTTTTCAAGAACGTGACCCCCGCGTAAAACGAGAGGTGGGTGTACTCTAAACATAAATACTTTGACACTAATATACAAACACAAAAAGACCAAGTTAGGGACTTAATTACAGGTACTCCACCGATTTTCCGGCAACGGATGGTCCGGCACCTCTTTTAACCAGGACAAAATTCCCTTGACCTCCAGATTAGTTTACTGGGCTGCCCACAGATGGCATTACGTGTTAACCGCGCTCGCTTTGTTTATTCTGCAGTTGCTGGTGGTAGCTTCTTGATTTTGTGTAATTCTCAGCTTGTTTTGGACATATTTAACCCCAGCTATGGCTTCAAAGGCAAGTACAAGTGTCAGTGGTGGTGTAAAGCGTAAACACCAGTCCACATCGATACAAGATAAGGTGGAACTCTTGAGAAAACTCGACCGTAGTGTTTCGGTGTGACGGGTGTGTGATCAGTATGGTATTGGTTCGTCAACTGTGTGTGATATAAAGAAGCAAAGAGAAAAAGTAACGAGATTCTATGCAGAAAGTGATTCCAAGAAGCAAGTGTGCATTAGAAAAACATTGAAAGACAGTAAGAGTACTGAACATGATAGAGTGATGAGTTTCTAGCAGCCATGGTGCTTTAAAAATACCGGGGGGAAGGGGTGTATACCAAGTGGTTCAAAGGTGTATTGCTTAATTATTATATATGACCTCTGTTAATCCGGCAAAACGGATGGTCCGGAAAGGCTCAGGAACCAAAGGTGCCGGAAAATTGGTGGTGTACCTGTATTACTAGTGTAGAAGATAAAGAACAAGATACAGTAAACTAAAGCAATAAATGAGACAACTCCAACAATCAGTGCAGGAAGTATTAAATAACTTACAAGAAATAGTTACACAGTGATAACGTGGCACCTGGGGCTGACTAACATAACATGTCACGAGAACAATTGCAAATAAACAAACACAATGACAATCGCATTATAAAGAACCTGAGGTGGAGGAGGGAAGGAGAGACAGTGAGAAATGTGGGACTTCATACTGTATAGGAGTTGCACATCACAAGTGTAGCTTTAAGTAATACTAGTAACCCCGAGAGAACAAAATCCTGAATGAAACAAGAATGACACCAGTCTAGTTAATAAGACTGGACTTAAATGCATAGGTGGATACAGAACAGGCAGACATCCTGGGGTTGAGAAGATGTGTTTACCAGGTTATCACTCACCATCCAGAAAGGACAGGTGGTGGTGTACTACTGTGTCATGGAGCACCTGACAATAACCAGTAATGATGAGCGAATGAAACTAAATCGTCCAAATTTACTTTTGGTGTGAACTAATAGCAGAGAACAAAAAGCAAGGTGACAGTAGGTGTGTGTTATAAGGCTGACTCAACCTCACATGGAGAAGTGGCAGACTCCAATGTCATCCAGAACAGACAGTAGACTGGGTGAATCTTACCATACAAGCTGAGGAGCATACCTTGACCTTCAAGACACAACACATGAAGGAACCTACTAGAGAAAAAACATTCTGGATATACTCTTGACAACATAGGTAGCAATGGTGGACAAAGTCCACATCAGGGAAAAATTAACTCTGGCCAACAACCACCTGACCCTTGCTTTATGTCAACTCACTATATGCAAAAATTCTTGAGAAAATTCTGAGGGACACAATCTTCCAACACCTAACCGAGTAGTCTGATCAATGTATCACACGGTTCCATAGAGAATATCCTGTTTGACACACTTATTCAATTTCCTTGAAATGGTAACACATTACATGGACCAAGGTCTACCAGTGGATGAGTAGTACAGTCACTGTCAAAATTTTGATACCCGTGGTGAAACGGAGTCTCTGAACTGACTTATCCTGACTGTTTTCTGATGCAAGTGTGCTGTTTTATCTTATTTGGGGTCAAGCAAACCTTTGATCTCGGGCGTAATACGTGGACTTATCTAGGGCACTTGACAAAGTCCCACATTCACAGGTAGTCTCTAAAATCCAGCCACATAGAATCATAGGCCAAATTTTGAAGTGCATTAACAACAGGTTCAATGACAAGACACAAAGGGTGGTCATAAATGGAGTACATTCAGAATGGAAAACATTTCTCAGTAGTATAGCACAAAGTTTTATTCTTGAATCCAACCTGTTGAGATCTACATAAATGACAGATGAAATTATATCAAGACATATTGTTAGGTTTGTGGATGACATGAAGATATTTGGGAAGATTGCAAGTCAAGACGATGTTGCAACCATGCAAAAAGATCTGCACAAGCTGTTCAAATGGTCTTTAGACTAGCAAAAGACCTTTAACAACACAAAATGCAAGACTCTGCATGTAGGATGCAACAACCTAAATCACCACCATTCTGTTAGTAACACTTTCCTGGATACTGTCGATAAGGAGAAAGATATTGGTGTTGTCATAGATCAGTCACTGATGGAGGCAGAACAAGTGGAGGCAATAGTGACAAAAAAAAAAATCAAGATTTGGGAATTATAAAGCATAGCCTTCAAATACAAAGATATGAAAATGCTCCTTTAACTGTACAGATCTCAAGTATGTCCCAGTCTGGATTACTGAATACAGGGCATGTAAACACTACCTTCAAAAAGACCCAACATCATTAGAAAAGGTGCAACATGGTGACTAAAATAATTCCTGAACTATGTCATCTCGGTTATCCAAATAAACTGAGGGCCTGAGGACTAACAACCCTTCAGACAAGACACAATAAGGCACAACTCATACACATTCAAAATTTTAAAAGGGATGGAAAACATGAATCCCGGCCATTCTTTTTAGATTTCACGCACCAATACAATGGAGCATGACTCTAAGCTTACAAAATTATCATGCAGAATGACAACGAAATGTTTCTTCACACAGAGACTAGTAAACCAATCAGCAGGAACAGACAGTACTGTGCTTTAAAATAGCCCTAGACAAGACTATCAACAACAAAGGAGGAATCCTACAGAGACCTTTCCTCACCATTCTCGGTCCAGAACTGTTTTTGTTGTACATAATCGACATAGTCCACGCCAGCACACTCATAAAATACAACTTATTTGCAGACGATAGTAATTTCTATGCCAGCAACTCAGACCTCCATTCCTTGATGAGAACTATGAACACTGATTTGACTAAAGTCAGGACCTGGGTAATATGTAATAAACTGACCTTAAACCTTGAGAAAACCCACTATACGATCTTTCACAGGAGGAAAAACTTACCCCCAGACTTGGACCCCCTGTACCTTGGTAATACAGTCCTCAAACGCAAACAAAATACTAAATTCCTCGGAGTTATTGTTGATGAGAAAATTAACTGGAGAAACCACATACAAGCCATTCACAGTAAAGTCAATAAACAGTGCGGTTTCATGTATCACACTCGACAGTCACTCACTCTCACAGCAATGAAAGAAATCTATCATGATCTTGTTTACCAACACCTGATACACTGTCACACACTATAGGGGGTTTCTGGCTCTTCAAAAACACAATCTCTGGTTACTGCACAAAAGAGAGTTGTACGGACAATGACCTACTTGAAAAAACAGATCACACAAACGAAAAATTTGCTAAATTGAAAATGTTAAAATTCAAAGATATTAACACCTACTGCTGTGCCCTCTTTGTTTAAAAATCTATCAATCACTTGCTTGACAGTAATTACTTCCAGTTCCGGAATAAACAGAGATACAACTTAAGGCACCCAGAGCTACTAAGACCACCCCCCATGCGCTCCTCTCAGTCCCAGACCTCCATAAAATATCACGGTGTGAAAGAACTTACCCCCACCCATCCGAGCAAAGACTACACTCCCTTCCTTTAAATCATCTCTTAAAAAATATATACAATATTGTCAAAGTAATAATATTTCTTGTAATACCTACTACAGCTCCTCCCCGACTTACGACCTGCCTCAGTCGTTCCAAAATGTTGTCAAATTACGTTTTTTCAAGTCCCAACGTCAGTACACAGGCAAAATTTTTGTTTGTAATTCACTTTAAAATGACTGGCAAGCTCATTTGAGTTTTGTGGTGTTGAGAAGAGAATGAGACACCCATTTTAGATTTTCTATGTACAGTCGGCCCTTAACATTCGCGGGGGTTAGGTAACAGAGATACCCGTGAATGTTAAAAATCCGTATACTATTGCTGCCCCCCCCCCAAATAATCCCTGGCCCCCCATGTCCTTATTTACCGTATATACCTGTGTGTAGTTCGAGTTTTTAAGACCAAATTATTTGGCAAAAATTGGGGGTCGACCTCTAAACGGGTAATAGTTTCGTTAGGTTGAAAAATATTTACCAGTAACTACCAGTAAACAATGGAAACGATGCACCAACACACCACCAGCTGTGAGTGTCGGTACAGTTGCCAGGGCAGATCTCTTGCGAGCCCAAAGTAGCCAAATCCATGGTATGGTAGCACAGGACGATGTAAAACAAAGTATTCATTTATTAAAGTTAATTTATAGATACTGGACATAAATTTTTGTTCATTACATTTGAAACATCAATCTTTGTTAATTAAATTTGAACCAAGAGAAAACTACGATACTGGATTTTCATTAAAATATTACATCACAAGTATATTTTACCTTAACTGTTGTATTACAATAATATTCTATCCTAATTGATTTGAATAAATACTACGATACCATATTTCTGAATATTTTCATTAAAATCCATCCAAATCATTTTCCTTGCCATCGGCAGCACCAAACAGCTTCTCCCAGTCCTCTCCTTGAACAGGGCTAGAGGGTACGTGTTTTTCGAATCGTTTTCAATTAAAAAAATGTTACATCACACGTATATTTTACCTAAACTGCGCCTGAATGAATATATTCTTGGAAATAAATACAGTGGTACCCCACTTAACGCGGTCAATTGAACCCAGAGGGTCCCGTGTTAAGTGAAAACCGCGTTAAGTGAATAACAGAACATATGGGATTAATTCCAATAGAACCCAGCCCGACCCCCAAACTCCACTTTTTGACGACAAATAACTATGTTGTAGTAAAAATAACATCTTAATTTTATGATGGTACATGCACACAATTAATACTTAAGAGAAATACAGTCGCCAAGTTAATGTCCATTCAAATAATGGACTCAACTCCCTCCCCCTCTCACACTACAGTACACAGCCAGCTAACAGATGGTCGGTCGGTCCCTCCCTCCCCCCCCCCACCCCCCACCAACCGTCCCAAGGAGATGTGTGGGATAACCTCAAACTAAAGTTAGGAAAATATAATTGACATTGCTGGATTCCTTGTAAGACCAGGAATATTTTGAATATAAATGTCATATATTTTTCACAAAAGATAACATACTTACTCAGATTAAACATTTTATCTAAAAATTGTATGTTTAATGCAAAAAATATGTTGTTTATATTCAAAATGATCACCAAATTATAAGAATTCCAGCAATGTAAATTATATTCTGGCCGGATAATTTGTATGAATTTTATGAGCTAAAACAAATATCTACAGTTAATAAAAAAAAAAATATATTCTTCAACACTATCTGTCAATCAAAGTACCCCACCTTGCCTCCCCCCCTCTTCCAACCGCGTGGTCAGTCCCAACCCTCCCCCCACCCCCCACCAATCCTCCATTCAAGAGTTTTTAACATTTAGTAATAAATAATACCTCAGATTAAAGTTAGGATAATATAATTGACATTGCTGGATTCCTTGTAAGACCAGGAATATTTTGAATATAAATGTCATATATTTTGGACAAAAGATAACATACTTACTCAGATTAAACATTTTATCTAAAAATTGTATGTTTAATGCAAAAAATATGTTGTTTATATTCAAAATGATCACCAAATTATAAGAATTCCAGCAATGTAAATTATATTCTGACCGGGTAATTTGTATGAATTTTATGAGCTAAAACAAATATCTTCAGTTAAAAAAAAATAATTCTTCACCGGGTAACAGATGGTCGGTCGGTTGGTCCCTCCCTCCCCCCCACCAACCGTCCCAAGGAGATGTGTGGGATAACCACTAAATTTTAATAAATAATACCTCAAACTAAAGTTAGGATAATATAATTGACATTGCTGGATTCCTTGTAAGACCAGGAATATTTTGAATATAAATGTCATATATTTTGGACAAAAGATAACATACTTACTCAGATTAAACATTTTATCTAAAAATTGTATGTTTAATGCAAAAAATATGTTGTTTATATTCAAAATGATCACCAAATTATAAGAATTCCAGCAATGTAAACTATATTCTGGCTGGGTAATTTGTATGAATTTTATGAGCTAAAACAGGCAGTCAGGCAGGGTGGCGGGTGGGGGGTGGTGCGAATCTAAAAATAGCTCTGGAGCCGGACACTCACCGCGTTGCTGTGGAAAAATCCACGTTAAGTGAAAGTTCAGCTTTGGCAAGGCACCGCGTATATGCGAAAACGCGTTAAGTGAAAGCGCGTTAAGCGGGGTAATACTGTAGTAATTTTGCTGAAACGTGATGTATTTCAATGTAAAATAGGATAAAATACATGACGAAAACAAAAGACTTCACCTAACCTTCCGATGTTCAAGAGATGTTACTCATTTTTTTAATAGTTTTCGGTTAAAATACTGTTATATTACAATGATATTATATTCATACTGTGCTTGATATAATACATTCACGGAAATGTAATATTTTTGCAACTACAATGCTGATGTCAACACAAGTGTGGTTACAGCGAGACTGACTAAGTGAGGGAGAGCTATGCGTGTGTGTGTGAGGTTGCAGGAGCGGGCGGTGTCCCGTGTTCGGTACCGCGAGCGAGTTGAATGGCGCGCGATTTGAATGTACTTCAATTACTTCAATGTACAGAATATTCCTCTGGCGGGGCAATCCGCGTATTTGCGAATCCGTGAATGCTAAACCCGCGTATGTGAAGGGCCGACTGTATTATTTAAGCATTTTAGACTTACGACCTGGATTTGGGTTCGTAACCCCGTCTAAGTCGGGGAGGAGCTATATATTTACAATACCAGCTTTTATTGTACCATCAAAACCGTTTTATCGGAAATTATCATTGCAATAAACATACAGCCACTCCTCGACTTATGATGGGGTTAGGAAACCAAATCCAGGTTGTAAGTCGAATTGGTTGTAAGTAAAAAATGCGAAGATGATACATAGAAAATCTAAAATGGGTGTCTCTTTTTCTTCTCAGCACCACAAAACTCTCACTTTAAAGCATGCCAGCCATTTTAAATGGAATTACAATTTTTTTTGTCAGTATACAGTGCAATCACAAAAGCCGGGACTCGAAAATATGCAATTTTAAAAAAATTTGGTACGACTGGGTGTCGATTCGGTGGTCAAGTCGCAGGAGCATAGTTTACAAAAAAAAAAAAACACACACACACACACACACACACACACACACACACACACACACACACACACACACACACACACACACACACACACACACACACACACACACACACACACACACACACACACACACACACACACACACACACACACACACACACACACACACACACACACACACACACACACACACACACACACACACACACACACACACACACACACACACACACACACACACACACACACACACACACACACACACACACACACACACACACACACACACACACACACACACACACACACACACACACACACACACACACACACACACACACACACACACACACACACACACACACACACACACACACACACACACACACACACACACACACACACACACACACACACACACACACACACACACACACACACACACACACACACACACACACACACACACACACACACACACACACACACACACACACACACACACACACACACACACACACACACACACACACACACACACACACACACACACACACACACACACACACACACACACACACACACACACACACACACACACACACACACACACACACACACACACACACACACACACACACACACACACACACACACACACACACACACACACACACACACACACACACACACACACACACCCATGTGCTCCTCTCAGTACCAGACCTCCATAAAATATCACGGTGTGAAAGAACTTACCCCCACCCATCCGAGCAAAGACTACACTCCCTACCTTTAAATCATCTCTTAAAAAATATATACAGTTTTGTCTAAGTATTAATATTTCTTGCAATACCTACTACAGCTCCTCCCCGACTTACGACCTGCCTCAGTCGTTCCAAAATGTTGTCAAATTACGTTTTTTCGAGTCCCAATGTCAGTACAGACAAAATTTTTGCTTGTAATTCACTTTAAAATGGCTGGCAAGCTTAAAGTTGAGAGTTTTGTGATGTTGAGAAGAAAAAGAGACACCCATTTTAGATTTTCTATGTATTATTTAAGCATTTTAGACTTACGACCTGGATTTGGGTCCATAACCCCGTCTAAGTCGGGGAGGAGCTGTATATTTACAATACCAGCTTTTATTGTACCATCAAAACCGTTTTATCGGAAATTATCATTGCAATAAACATACAGCCACTGCTGACTTACGATGGGGTTAGGGACCCAAATCCAGGTTGCAAATCGAATTGGTCATAAGTAAAAAATGTGATACATAGAAAATCTAAAATGGGTGTCTCTTTTTCTTCTCAGCACCACAAAACTCTCACTTTAAGCATGCCATAAATTTAAAATGGAATTACAAAATTTTTTTTTGTCAGTATACAGTGCAATCACTAACGTCGGGACTCGAAAAGATGTAATTTGAAAAAATTTGGTATGACTGGGGCGGTCGTATGTCCGGGTGGTCGTAAGTCGAGGAGTAGCTGTATTTGCCAACTAGACATAATCCTGACAGCTCTGTCCTCTTGTTCAACCTTACATCCGTACAACCCATACTGTACTGCTCCCCCATTATACTTATGTTCTTCAATTTCACTGTAATTTATGTATACTGTATAGGGTAATATATATATATATATATACATATATATATATATATATATATATATATATATATATATATATATATATATATATATATATATATATATATATATATATATATATATATATATATATATATATATATAAATAAATATTACTTTTTACTTTTTTTACTTTTTATCCTCTTCGCCACTGATCGGGCTTGTTAGCCGCTTGGGCGACGGTCACGCTCTTTTCTTTATATTTTTTTTTCACTGCAAGGTCGGCTCATGAAGCCGCCCGGGCGATCGGTCACGCTCTGTCACGTACTATGGGTAACATTGGGCATGCACTGCCCTGAAATGTACCTGAACCCGCTCCAGTGTTGGTCAAGCCTTCTCTTGAAAGAGCTCACACTCGGTGCCGTCACAACACTCTCTGGTAGATTGTTCCAAGAGTTTACAACCCTCACTCCGAAAAAGTTTGCCCTCACGGAAAAAGTTTGCCCTCACGGTTTTCTGGACTTGCGGCTTCTTCAATCTTGAGCTGTGACCCCTTGTGGGGCGAGCGTCCGCCAGCTCCAAGTAAGGACACTCAACTGAGTAGTGCCCCCTGAGATGCTTATAAACCTCAACTAGGTCCCCCCTTGCCCGTCTGTAGTATAAGCTAGGCAAGTTCAGGCGCTCCAATCTCTCAGGGTAGCTGAGGTGCCGAAGTGCAGGCACCAGTTTGGTGGCCCTCCTTTGAACATTTTCAACCAACTGACAGTCCCTAGCATATCTCGGGGACCAGATGGGGTGACAGTACTCCAGATGGGGAAGCACTTCACTCCTGAAGATCGTCACGAGGGACGGACCGTCTAGATATCTGAACGACCTTCTTATAAGACCCAATAATTTATTTGCCTGATTTACCTTCTTCTCACAATGGCCCGAGAACTTCAGCTCATTGTCAACATACACACCTAGGTCCTTCTCACACACAGTCTCAACTAGTACATTTTCTTCATCCCGTTGGGACATATGGTACGCCTCCTTACCGTTGGTACGCCCCAGGTGCATCCTCTTACACTTCGTGACATTGAATCTCAGCAGCCATTCCTTCGACCATTCCTGGAGCCCACAGAGGTCCTTCTGCAGCTCTTCACAGTCCGCTTGGTTCTTAATTTCCCGAAATAACTTGCCAACATCGGCAAACATTTGTATGGAGGAGTGTACAACGTCAGGCATATCATTTATGAAACAAACAAACAACAGCGGGCCCAATACACTACCCTGCGGTACCCCACTTGTTACAGGTACAGATGACGATTTCGTGCCATTAATCACCACACATTGCTTGCGGTCATGTAGAAAGTCTTCTATCCACGCTAGGACATTTCCCCGAATTCCGTACCCTTCCAGTTTGATTTTCAGCCTCTCGTGGGGTACACTGTCGAAAGCCTTGGCAAAATCTAGGTAAATATTGTCGATATTACCACCCCGTTCTAGAATATGGGTCCAAATATCCAATACCTTGAGCAATTGTGTCAAGCAAGAGCGCCCCGGCATAAAACCGTGTTGGCAATCTTTTACAAGGTTGTTTCGTAGTAGATGTTCCATCGCTGCATCTCTGATAATGCTCTCAAGTACCTTACATATTATGCTGGTCAGGCTCACCGGTCTATAGTTGTTCGTGGAGTGACTATCGCCCTTCTTGAAGATAGGACTCACATAAGCCACTTTCCATTCACTGGGGACCATTTGTTCATCCAGGCATTTACAAAACAGAATCTTCAGGGGCTCTGCAAGCTCGTTGCACAGCTCCCTTAGCACTCTAGGATGCACCATGTCAGGTCCAGGACTCTTATGGACCTTTAGCCTGGACAGTTTATTTCTAATACCCTCTTCTGTGAACACAATGTGGGTCAGTGCTGTGTCGAACCGTCTGTCCTCAAACGCAGGAAGGTTAGTTGCATCCTCTCTTGTGAACACTGAGGTATATTGAAGTGATAACCGTGGTAACATTATGAGATGTTCTTATTACCACCATGTTATTGAACTATTCCAGATGATACTAAATGTTACATAATATTTCCTTGAGATAAATGTATAGTATATTACTATAATCAGGTGCAGCTCAGGTTCTCAACTGGCTCAGCCATGTTAATATTGTTATTATTATCCACTCTGGATCTGTGTTTTTCTGGCTAATAAACTGTTTCAATTCAATTCAATGACCACCTCTAGTGGGTGGCCAAAAGGTTAATTTTGAGTCAAGTTTAAGCAATAACTAATCTTGACATTTGTTTTTATACCTGATGTTACACAAGTGCTTGTATACTTAACACTAACACTTTTACACTAAAACACATTCAAATATTTATACAAAACACACACACACTTTTAAACAAACACAAATGCATATAAACACACACTCTCTCTTTTATAAACATTTACATAAATGCACACTTTCAGAGGAATACACGATTGTGTATTTTAAATCTATATTCTTAATCAGCATATAAAAGAGCATCTTTGTATGAAATTTAAACAAAATCTATGCCATATAAAGAGGATTTATAATTTACGGGCACAGCGTAATTTATGTTTTAAATACTACAGTACTGTACAGTACATAAACACAAGCATTAGACAACATGATGTTAAGTAACAGAATACCTGTATAAGTCTCACCTCCCACAGGTCAGAGGTGTTTCATCAGTTGCTGTTGATGGCATCACATATGAGCCTGTCCCACAGGTCAGAGGAGTTTCATCAGTTTGTATAGTCGAGTCTTAGCTTGTCATACCGAGATGTGTTGTTGGTCCTTGAAACTTCCTGGAAATAAGATAAATAACTATACGTACTGTATAATACACAACACTGCACTATAAAACTATTATATTATAACCACAGGTTATTTGACTGGGATTTAAAATACATAAAACAGTACTTTTGGCTACAGAAAATTCTACAAATTATTTTATTTATAATTTCCAAGTATTAGAAACAAATTGATAAAATAGAAATAACATGGTAGAGGTGGAGGAGACAGTTAGCACCAGAATGTGTTTATATACGTAATTCACAGTTATACTTTGGATGATATTGCATTAACTAATAAAACTGATAACTTTTTTATATTATAAATACAGTACTGTATAGTCTGGGTTTACGCGGATATTTTATACACGGCACCTGTCCAGAAGCGATAATTATTATTTACGCGGTAAATGCCATCATATACGCAGCGGGGCAAGGTGCTGACGTCAGACTCATGCCGAATGTGATTGGGCCACGTATCCTTACCACCCACGCACCCCTTCCACGGTGCGCTGTGATTGGTCTATTTAACCTTGCCAACCCCTGCCACCCTCACTCTTGACCATAGCCGCACCAGTCTGACTGTTCCCGCGTATACTCACTCGTGCCCGGGAACCGTTTTTTTTTCTTTCTACACAAAGACTTCCGCCGGACCCCCACCACCCCTGAGAAACCCTGAACTACCTGGCCCAAGCCGCCCCAAGCCCAAGAAGGTGCGACTCGCTTTAAGCTATGAGGTTAAGTACAAGATCGTTCAGGAGTTAGAAAAAGGCACGAGGCAGGTGGATCTGGCCAGACAATATGGAGTGAATGAAATTGACGATCCGCACGATCAAGAAGGATGCCGGCAAAATCAATGAACACATGAAGTCTGTCGGTGCCTCTCTGGTGAAATATTGCCACAATATGTTGCTGCTGAAGACCGAGAGTTTGTTGGTAAGCTACATTATTCATCAATCAAGAAGGAACATGGCGGTCGACACTCGGGCCCTGCAGGACTACGCCCGAGAACTCTATGCAGCAGTAGCAAGAAAAATAGGGGTCGCAGAGCCCAAGCCCTTCAGTGCTTCCCCTGGGTGGCTGCAAGGTTTTAAATGACGCAACAAGATAACGAATATTGTGAAAGTCGGAGAAGGAGCAAGTGCCGACCGGGCTGCCGCCATGAATTTTCCCCCATTCTTACGGAAAATTATGGAGGAAGGACAGTGCACGGACGACCAAGTGTTCAATATGGATGAATCAGGGTTGTACTGGAAGAAATTGCCATCCAAGACCTTCGTAGACAAGTCTGCTAGCAAGTGTCGGGGAGGCAAAATGCAGAAGGAGCGCATCACAGTACAGTACTGTTCACCACCAATGCCTCAGGCACTGCTAAGCTGAAGTTGTCTGTGATCCACAAAGCCAGCAAGCCTCATGCATACAAGAATATGGACATGAGCAAGTTAAATGTCCACTGGCTAACCTCAGGGAAGGCGTGGATGTTCTCTGGTCTATCCCTCTCCTGGTTTGACAACTGTCTCATTCCTGATATCAAGAAATTCTGCGTGGAAATTAATGTGCCATTCAACATTTTCTTGCTCCTCAACAACGCACCAGGACACTCGCCCCTTTTGCTGGATCGCCACCCCAACGTAAAAGTGGTCTTCCTTCCCCCTAACACTACGTCGTTAATCCAGCCCATGGATCAGGAGTCGATTTGCAACATGAAGGCTGCTTTCTCCGCCAAGAAGTTTCGGCTCCTGAACGACTTCACCAACACCAAGGATGAACTGCAGAACCTAGAGAGTGGCACCGATAGCGAGAAACATGAACAAGATTTGGCGGACCATGAAGTGCGGGTCAAACAGTTCTGGAAGCTGTTTAATGTGAAGAAGGCTGTTGATTTCTTGGTGGAGGCATGGGGGCAGCTATCTGTGGCAACTATTCAGCACGCGTGGTGGCATGTGTTGGAGGGTATCCCAGGTGGGAGGCAGAGGCAAGCGGTGTCTGGTGAGGCTCAGTCTGTTGCTGTGGCATTGGAGAATGCAAGAGAGGCTGCGCAAAGTGTTAGAGCTGCAGGCTTCTCCAAGACCACCAACAACGACATCCTGGAGGTAATCAAGCAACCTGAGGTGACTGCTGACGAGATGTTGGAAGATGATGATGTCAGTGAGCAGCCAGGTGTTACAGAAGAACAAGAGCAGAAACTAACACATGCTGATGTGAAGGAAATCATCAAGTTTGCAGAGAGAATGAAGCTCCTCCTTGCCAAAGAACCAGTCAATCATCGCTGCGAAGTGTCGAATAACCATCTGTTGAAATACCAGGAGCCCTATGTGAAGCTGTATCAAGACCACATCAATGCTAGACGTCAACAAAACATCACCGTGTTCTTCACCCACCACAGCCAGCCCAAGTCAGTGATAGTGAGGGTATGGACTTCGAGGGGTTTGACGCGGAGGCCCTGCTAGCCTCTGTGGTGGATAGAGATACAGATGAGGGCCAATAATCTGCCCTCTGCCTCGGAACCAACCCCCCATCCCCATGTACCTTGCCATCTTTTCTACTAACGTAAGTGTTAAAAAACCTAATATTATTGATATTTCTCTTAAATATTAATTGTGTGCATACCATCATAAAATTAAGATATTTTTACTACAAGGTACAGTATTGTGTTGGTGATAACCAAAAAAGGGTAGTCTGGTGGTCAGCCCAGTCTCTATTTCAATTAATCCCATATGTTCTGTTATTATATTTACGCGTTTTGCTTTATACGCGGACCTCCACGGGTTTAATTAACCTCGTAAAACCAGACAATACTGTATATATTTTTTCTATATCTATGATCATAAATTGCCAATAGTAGGCAGGGCATGAATGATGAGTAAAAGCCCATGCACTGTTACAAGATAACCCCTCAAATCAAGTTACTTCAAATGTTCATAACCAAAGCATCAGCAGGTGTTCAGTTTTCTGGGTTAGGCAGTACAGTACTGTCACTAAGGCAACAATGAAGAACAGATTTCATAGAGAGCCATGGTCAGCTATACAAGAGGAGGAAGGGTGTGACTATACATTCCTGTGCAGAAACCAGAGTCTTGTAAAAATTTATGGCTTCTGTGTCAATTATTTTGATAAATCAGTTAGTAACAGAGATCGTTCACAGTCTACAGCACCAAAATCAATTCCAAGAAGTTCTTCTAAAAGTAAAAAAACATGAGTAACAACTTCAACTGTCAGAGCTAAAATGGACATATACCTGACATTATAGTTGCTGGAATCCTTTAGATGAGTTGAAAACCATTAAGAACATATTTGCAACATTCCTTACAAACAAACAACTTTCTTCTCCACCATCATCAGTGGAAAGTGAAATATTATTCATCAATGGTGGTAATGTATACACTCCACATGCTAACACTGCCAAGACATTCAAGTTTGTAAAATACAATATGATTATTTTCAACTTTGATTACTGAATAGTTATGTCATTCAAGTTCTTGTAATTGTTTGAAATATTTAATTCCAATCTCGGCTTGTGTGTTGAAAGGTCCAAGAAAATGTAGCTGCATATTATATTAAAAGCTACTGGTAGTCCACTACTGTACAGTATATTGTATTGCATTCTTCAATAATTAGCCAACATGGAATATTTTATAAGATTTTCTGGTTCAAATACTTGTACCGAACTCCTAGTCTACAACTGTACTGTATATTGCTTTCAATAATTTGCTAAAATGGATGAAGATTTTAAAATAATTTACTTTTCAAACTTGGTACAGTGTATCCTTATATAAGTTAGTACAGTAATAAGGTTAATTGAGTGTGTTCAGTTAGCTAGGTGTATAAAGCCTTTGTATCAGTTATGTAGGTCCATGTACTGTATGTATATTTTATGTACCGCATATACTCGCGTTTAGTTTGAGTTTTTAAAACCAAATTTTTAGGCAAAAAATTGAGGGTCGACCTCTACATGGGTAATAGTTTTGTTAGGTTGAATCCGTGCATGATGGAAAGGACGAGGAGCAACTTTTAGCTTCAGACATGAAAAATATATACCATTTACTGCCAGTAAACAATGAAAACATAAAATATGTACCAATTAGTAATGAAAAGCTGTGCAGTTCCTTCAGCAGTTGAAGCGCAGCAACAATAGGCTAAATTACCTTACAGCGTGCTTTCAGTAGTCTATGTTGAAGTTCTTAGCACAGGCTAACTTATCATATCATATACGGTATCACAGTATGTACTCATTGATCTACAAAAAATACCGGTAATAAAGACCTTTTTGATATTTCAACTTAATATAATACCCGTTAATCCACCTCAACCTCATATTGTATGCACGACCAGCTGTTGAGTATCAGCTAGACGTTACACGTGTTTTTTTTATCGTTTTCAGTTAAAAAACTGTTACATCACACGTATATTTTACCTTAACTGTGTCTGAATGAATATATTCTCGGAAATAAATAGTAGTTTTGCTGAAACGTGATGTATTTTAATGTAAAATAGGATAAAATACATGACGAAAACAAAAGACTTTACCTAACCTTCCGATGGTCAAGAGATGTTACTCGTTTTTTAATAGTTTTTGGTTAAAATACTGTTATATTACATTGATATTCTATTCATACTGTGCTTGATATAATGCATTCATGGAAATGTAATATTTTTGCTGAAATGACGTACGTATTACATAGGAAAGTGGGATAAAATCACGAAGAAAACAATCGACTTCCGCTTTCTTTCGTTGTTAAAAAGATGTTACCATAATTGCTTTTTGAATGATTTTCAGTTAAAAAAAACTGTTGTATTACAATAATATTCCCTCCTAATTGACTTGAATACTTGAATGGAAATATACAATATTTTTGCTGAAACTACCCGCGTTTCAGTGTAAAGTGTCGTAATAATGGTAAACAATTTGTCTTCGGCGCTCGGTGTTGCAGGCACGGCGACCCTCAGTTTATAGGACGTAGTGTTTATAGTGAAGGTTTTGCTGTTCCATTACCCTCAAAAACTTGGGTCGACCTATAAATGTGGCATATCATAAATTAATGATTTCTTGGTCAAAAAATCAGAGTCGACCTATAAATGAGGTAGAATTATAGACAAGTATATACGTATGTGCTGTTACCATTATTTGTATTGTCCAACACCTGGCAAACTACAGCGCCACCCAAACTACCATTAGTAGTATCAGTACAGTGCACGAAACAGACATGTGCTCTGTCTGGACAGATTGGTAAGACTGTCGGGTGAGCCGTTAGATCTACCAATATTGATGTGGTTTACTACCCCAATGGTAGTTTGAAGGGCACGGTAGTTTGCCAGGTATTGGATTATATAACGATACCAAAAAAGAAAAGAACTTGTGATACAAGTACAAACTAAAAATTTACAAACCTTACAAAAAATTAGACCTAAATTGTATAGGCGTTCAATAACCTACTGCTGTCGAAGAGCCCGTTGAAAGATTATGAACTAGACCAAATATACTGGCCCACTCACAGACAAACTTGCTGCCCTTGCTGCTTCAAAGCAAAATTCTAAACTTAAATTCTGATAAAAAACACAACAATGACTCAGAATAAAAACCTTCTAATATATCCTTACCCTATTGTTCTGAGAGAGCTGCAAATACTTATTTATAATGCTACAATACAAACCTCGACCATACAGTAGTCCAGGGGTGGGCAAAGCACGGCCCGCGGGCCACATTTGGCCCGCCAAATTTTTTCTGCGGCCCGCCATTGCACTTGGCAATCAGATTTTTTTTTTTATTAATTACAGAAAGGACAATTTTGGAAGTTGGGTGGACATAGCAGCAATACTGGCTCGTCACTGTTAACTTGATAGTGAGAACACCTGCATTAGGTACAGGTGTGGTATGGGAATCCATTAATTATAACTATTAGGTCAAGGGAGACTAAACCTTTTACCTGAGAACCCATCTTTGACCTCATGGGAATTCTCAACGTGTCTTTCTTCTCCAGAGGAACTGTTGCACCCACACCTCGCCATCGTGACCTGACTCAGACGTCCAGCGCAGCAGCAACACTAATCGCATTCTCCTTTGTGCTGCTGACTGACACCACCCTACCTCCAGTACCCTAAGGAAGGAAGAGATGAGAACATCTGGACAGAAGTGGAATTTCAGCCATCAAAATCGATTCTGTCCTAATAATGTTGAAGCAATTAGTGCTAATTGCATTGCATTTTAACTATATTAGTATTAATAGTAGTATTAATATTAGTACATATCATAATAAATTATATTAGCTCAGATATGTGTTTATTTACCCACATTTTCACTATGTACTTTTTATCTTATCTTATTTCCTGTATTTACAAATACAAGGTTTTACTTTGTGTTAATATAATACATTTGTATCTACATTAAGTGTGTGGCCCGCGAAGTGTGCCACCATTCATGAAGTGGCCCTCCATCAAAAATAATTGCCCACCCCTGCAGTAGTCCCTGACGCCGGTGCTTTATAACCTAAGTGCAGTATGGCTCAACTCAACCTGGTACAGATATAAACCAAATAGATGCCACGAACACCACCCAACCTACACAATCTATAGTTTACGCTTATAATATTTAATAAATAGCCCACTAAGGCGCCCAGAAGCCCCAAGGCCAATATCTTAAAAGTAAGACAAATCGCGATTGACTCAGGAAGATAACCCAGGACAAGAAGGCCCCACACCACCAATTGTTAGCCTCATTATCGACCTAGTCATAGCGACTCTCTTATCGTTAACCTGACTTATCCACCTTGAGTTAAATAAACCCATTAAGCTACAAGTACCTACAAGCAAGGCAGCCAGAAAAAGGAACACAAACCAGGGACTAGGCTCATAGATTACGTGGAGGAAATTTATGATGCGGTGGAAGCATACGGCCGTGTAAGACGCACCCCCCCCCCATTTTACCAGGGAGTATTTAAGAAAAAACTAATGTATCCACAGTACCAGTAAATGTGAGGAATATATAAAAATAATACCAATAAAGATACAGCAAAAATACTCTATTGCCAAACCAGTAAATAAAAGCTTTATGGCAGTTTAACACAGTCAACATACTGTACTCCCTGTTTACCATAGTTGCTAGGGTCGGTTCCCTACCAACACACCACCACCAGCCATCCTCCAGCTCCCCCACTGAGCCAGCTAACTCGTGTACAGTATATTCCTTTTATGTGTTTGTCCTTAAAACAATTATTTCTTTTATTTTTTTTCACTGTATGTATGTAGGATGGTGTGTGCATGTATATCGGTAAATGCAAATGAAAAAAGCTGCGTATACTATATCTACCTGAAAATACCAGTTGAAAAACAACAGCTTGGCCCACTAGCCTGTTGCCTACAATGCCGCCACCAATGTTAACAGATGTAATGGTGAAAAGAGTGTTATCTGTAAATTTTCATTTGTATCAGGTCTTTGTAGATTTTAAAATAAATGTGGCAGGTATGGCATTAATAGATAGTAATGCTTGTTCATAAATGGTTACTGCTTAGCTGCCTCTCAAGAGTTGGGCATACAGACGTTAATTATCTCGGGTTATCATCAGTACAGTAATTATAAATCCGGCTTTTATTTTTACGATACGTAATTATCTTTTAATTAATTAAAAATAATGTGTAAAGTAAGCAAAACCATTTTTAATTGTGGAGTTAGGTTAGGTAGAATTTAGCCTTCTGGAGACAGCAACTGGGGGAATTCATTAGCTTACGGGAGACAACTTCACAAATAGGACGCAGGCTGATTTTTTAGCCCCCTTTCAGACAAAATAGTGTGTCTTATATGCCATAAAATATTGTACTCCTAGGGCTCTGCTATTAGCGCCCATAACCAGTTCTAAGGGACAACCCTACCACAGGAACCAAACCCAAAAAGGCACCTTTTTGCAAAATCTGCATCCATCCTCAAATGGGTTCGTCAAGCGTACAAATTGTAAAATTCTTTAGATTCTTCGACACGTGGTGAATCCGATGCACAGTTCCTGGAAGGACTGGCTTCCACAAGTAGCAGAATCCATCAATGGATCTATCAATAGCTTTTCAGGAAAATAGCCATACTACATAATTTATGGTGCCAATAGATGCTTGCTCTATGATCAACTAGCAGGAACCCCACAACCTGTATGCAACATGGATGACCATGCCAAGAAGCAAATCAATGTTTTCACAGCATTCATGAAAAAGTACAAAAGCATTTAACAGCCTCACGTGCTGAAATGATCTGCAAGCAACATAAAAACCCAAGCCTGTAACTCCAAAAATAGGAGACGCAGTAACGACAAAAGCACCGGAACGTACATCAAAACTTTTGCCTAAATTCACAGGTCCCTACCTGATTAAAGGAAAAGAACATGGAAACAAATTTCATGTAGTTGACCCAACGACAAATGTCACTGACATAGTTCATGTAGATAGAATGATAAAAGTTAGCAGACACTTAGTAGGGACCCCTAATGTCCGTTAATTACAGCCTACTTCTACTACGACAGTTGCTCAACACAACAATAAACAATACATCATGACACAACAATAAACAATACATCACAACAATAGACAATAAATATCATCAAAAACTGTGATCAGCAAACAAAAAACATGAATTATCCTCACCCCTTTCAGGCATGGCTTGGATATCGCTACTCCTGTTGGCATGGAACGCTGTGGCAACAGCTGCATCCCCAGCAAACATCATCAAATCCAAAGCTTTAGTTGCCCCACTGAGCAAAGTACTTATAGTGGAAGATGTCGTAACTGTCAAGTACCAGCACCAAAGTTTAGTGATATATGCCTGAGGTCAATAGCTGTCCACATTGAAACAGCTATAAGTACACAAGATCTCAAACAACAGTCTACCATCTCACTTCATAACGCCTATATGAAGCGTCTACTCAAATGTGTATGCACTTGGAGGGAAAGCTGCCCACGACTCCTGAAGACGTCAGGAACAATGTGCATTCTCATAAAAACCGTGGTCTATTTAATTTTGTCGAGTTATTAAGTAACACCCTATTTGGTACGGCAACTGCAGAAGATGTAGCTAAACTAGGGAAACGAATGAACGCAGTTCCAGAAGCAGTCATGAAACAGAATAGGGCCATTGCACAGTCTTAAACAGCAGTAAAAAAAGTAATCAACTAACATGCATGCAACTGAAGCCTCTATGCAAGCTTTCACTGTTACCAATGATCGGCTCATAGCCGATTCAGTGAATGCAGGTCTAGTCATGTAGATGCACAACTATTGCCGGTTGGTCAATTTATTGCCGCTTTACATATAGCCCACGGTCGCTACCTAATGATACTGGACACAGAAATAGTCCAGGTATGAATCCCTGGGAAGGATCTCATTTACCTAACAAGAGTAGTGTGCACCTTGGTGCTAACAATCAGCTGCAGTACCTGTGTATATTATTATTAGTAGTTTATATATGCACAAAAATGAAGGTCAGATTTGAGTCAAACACCAAAAGTACACACGAAAGAAAACTTATTCTTATACCAAAAAAGCCAACCCACCAAACTTAACCTAACTTATAGGGAAAAGAAGAGAAAACACGGGCTTAGTGAGGAGTATAACCTCAGGTAAACACGGCCTGCGGACAGTCAATGGATTAACCTTCCTTTTGTCAGAAAGTAAAAATTCACCTAGGAATCTTTTTCTTGTGTAATAAACAACAGAAATATGGTTAGTTATCATGACTTTTGTTATAGAGGATAATAAATAACACGATACAGTATGTCCACCTGTGCTTGACGACTCCACTACCTGTGCTTGATGACCCCACACCTGTGTTGACGACGACCCAACATAATCTACTAAATTAACCATTAAATTCGTTTTATCTCGCCACAATATTATATATAATAAGCACTTGGCATTATAATTATTAAATATCTGATATAATATTGTTATTAAATGTCTTACCAAGGGCTCAGCCAGTTGTTTCCTGGACTGTCAAATCGTTCTTTGCACTCCAAGTCCGCCATGTTTGCTTCACTAGGTACGAGGCTTGGGACTCTTGGCCTCACGCACCTAAAACAAAAATAACAAAAGTTTATAATTTATTTAATCTGTACATTAATGTATAATAGAATGTGTTTGCATTAAGATAGAATAAAAAAATATGTTTCTATTTCATGGATATCCTTTTACATTAATGTTGATCTATTGTGATACTTTACTGTACTTATTTTGAGAAAGTTATATTTGGTCTGAGCATTTTGAGGAACATTGTGGGAATATTTAAATGTATGCAGAGTTCCATATAAAAATGGCAATAATTGAGATGTACAACGATAATTATTGAATCAACATTA
>NW_024752443.1:0-11484 GCF_018991925.1 Homarus americanus
CCTCCAGCTGATATTTACTTCTGTTGTCTATATCAATCACATTTTATAATGAAAGCAAAAATATGGTTAGTTACTTATAAATGAAAATAAATCATACTTAGATACTTAGGAGTGGGGAAAAAAGATACTTAAGATACTTAAAAATGAAAACACTCTTTGATACTTAAATTAGGACAAAATAAACGGACATAAAGATTTAACTATGAGCGGTGGATATTACGACATGTACCGGCTATCAATACAGAGGCGCTATTTAGCCGTGAAGTTCTCTCAGAAACCCAACAAGACAATATGTGGTCACGTAAAAATTTCAGGTTAATTTTTAACACCATCCGTCATTTTAAACCTTGGCACCTGTAGATTAAAAAAATATATGGTGATATTTTTTCTGATGGGATAAAGGTCGTATTTGTCCAGAGAAGTAAGAGAGGAAAAAATTCACTTGAGAGGCATGACGCACAGAGTGTCTAAGGTGATTAAAGATCATATACTACCATTTGGGTTTTCAAATTAAGTTCATTACATAAAATATCAAACTCATAAAGATTACAAAAGAACAGAACACCATGAGCTCTCTACAGCTATTGTCAGCTGTCAATATGCTGATGTACAGAAGCTACACAATGTTATTGGCGACTGTAATCCCAGGAAAATGATGCTCTTATAAACTTGGTAACTGGAGCTGTAATGCCAGAAAATGCCAAATATGACAATCTATGTGCATATGAAGTTGGAAGACAAAATTATGAAAATTTTGTCAAGGAACGTATTGTTGGTCCATTGAGCATCTGGGAAAAGATGTCCAAGGTTAATCTTCTGTAAGTGAAGCTTTAGCAAATAAGACTTCAACCATCAAATTGCTGCTATCTGAAGTTATAGAACTTAAGCAGGACGCTGGTATATGCATCACAGAAGGGCAGCTATTTGTCAGAGTCTAGACACTGATGTGTTTGGCATGTCACTTAGCCTCAACTTGGAGAAAATACAAGTATGATAACAGGAACTGGTGAGTGACGACACATTGGGCAGAGAGCCTTACAGGTATCCATGCCTTCACAGGATCTGACTGCATTGGAAAATTTGTTGGCAAAGGAAAGAAAGCATGTTGGAGCACTTTGATGAAATCTAACACAAAAGTCCTAGATGCATTCAAGATGCTGAGTAGACCAAATGCCCTCCAGCAGACATGTATATTGGTCTAGAGGAATTTGTATTTAAGCTCTACTGTCCACGAATGACTTTCACTAAACTGTCAAAACTTAGATGGCATCTCTTCAAGATAATGCAGGCAGAAGCTGGAGAACTACCAGCGACTGCAGCAACTCTAAAGTATCATATATTGAGAGGAAGGTATCAAGCTCTTCTGTGGTCTTGTGATGCAGACAGTAAAATGCTTTCACAATTAGAGCATGGCAGGGAAGATTGACAATGACTGTTTCACACTAGTAATACCAGACCAACCACCAGCTCCAGAAGCAATCACAGAACTTGTTAAATGTGGATGTGGCGTCAGGAAATGTGGATCATTGTCATGTTCATACAGAAAGAATCAGAAAGAATAGCATGGCATGCACCGAGATGTGTAACTGTCAAGCAGATGATGAGAAATGCCTAAACAAGGTGAAGGAATCTGTTGTACACAGAAGACTCTGATGACGAGGACTGAAGCAATGTCGTAAATAATAACTTGTGACTTATATACACATGATGTATAACACTACAAACTTTTAATAAATATAAAACGGTGGTTCTAAGCTTTTCAGATAATGGTAATATGTATATGTTTAATTTCCAGTATTTGTCTTAAGCAATTAATTTTACTTACTGCAATCTCTTCTTTGCCAGAGACAGGATGGCATATATGAGCAGCCATGTTTGTAACACACTTAAGATATTATAACAGCATTCATAATATATTATGTTAAATTGTAATCATATAATACTACATGTTCATAGGTTATTAGTCATGTTTTAAGTTACTTAGGACTTAATGGTAATACGTCTGTGGTTCATTACGCCGCTCATTGATAAAACTTCTTTAATGGCATAAAACTTATAATAAACCGTTCAGAAAAAATTACACCACAGTTCCTTAACATAGTTTATAAGGATTATTACGATGTATGGTGTCAAAAATTAACATGAAATTTTTGCGGGATTACTTAAGCTCCTACACTAAAACCTGCCGACCTAACCTAACCTTTTTTACCCACCTCCACCTACTTACCTAACCTGACATAATTTAACCAAACCTGACATAATCTAACCTAACCTGACATAATCTAACCTAACCTGACATAATCTAACCTAACCTGACATAATCTAACCTAACCTGACATAATCTAACCTAACCTGACGTAATCTAACCTAACCTGACATAATCGAACCTAACCTGACATAATCGAACCTAACCTGACATAATCTAACCTAATCTGACGTAATCTAACCTAACCTGACGTAATCTAACCTAACCTGACGTAATCTAACCTAATCTGACATAATCGAACCTAACCTGACACAATCGAACCTAACCTCCCAGTCTGACATAAGCTAACCTAATCAAACCTAACTTTCCCACCTACCGACCGTAACCTATCTACTTATTACCTACCTAACCTAACTTAACCCAACCTGACGTAATCTAACCTAACCTATTGAAACTTAACTTAACCACCTACCTCATCTAACACCACTTTGTAATCTCTTTGCACTACCGCTCACAGGATGAGTATGGGGGGCACAATAAACTAACCTCTAAGTGGCAAAATTAACAAAACTAACCTAACCTAACCCAACCTGACTTAACCTAACCTGATCTGATCTATCCAACTTAAACACCTTAGAATATATAATAAAGCCGCTAGGTTAATTTAGGCTAAATATGGTTGATTCATATTTCGTTTTGACAGAAATTCCCGGCAAAATAACGTATCTATATTGAGAACCACCGCCATGTTGGTTCCACGTTAACAAGACACGGATACACTACAGAATAACCGGCGTTCGTTTAACCTCAATTACTACAGTTTACTTTATAATCTTACTTCACAATCTTCACTACATTTCACTTCACAATCTTCACTACATCTCACTCCACAATATTCACTACATCTCACTTCACAATCTTCACTACATCTCACTTCACAATCTTCACTACATCTCACTTCACAATCTTCACTACATTTCACTACACAATCTTCACTACATCTCACTTCACAATCTTCACTACATCTCACTTCACAATCTTCACTACATCTCACTTCACAATCTTCACTGCATCTCCCTTCACAATCTTCACTACATCTCACTTCACAATCTTCACTACATCTAACTTCACAATCTTTACATCTTACTTCACAATCTTCACTACATCTCACTTCACAATCTTCACTACATCTCACTTCACAATCTTCACTACATCTCACTTCATAATCTTCACCACATCTCACTTCAAAATCTTCACTACATCTCACTTCACAATCTTCACTACATCTCACTTCACAATCTTCACTACATCTCACTTCACAATCTTCACTACATCTCACTTCACAATCTTCACCACATCTCACTTCACAATCTTCACTACATCTCACTTCACAATCTTCACTACATCTCACTTCACAATCTTCACTACATCTCACTTCACAATCTTCACTACATCTCACTTCACAATCTTCACTACATCTCTCTTCACAATCTTTACCACATCTTACTTCACAATCTTCACTACATCTCCCTTCACAATCTTCACTACATCTCACTTCACAATCTTTACCACATCTTACTTCACAATCTTCACTACATCTCACTTTACGTCTTCACTACATGTCTTCACAATCTTCTTTCATCTCACTTCACAATCTTACTTCCATGTCCTTCTAATCTTCACTACATCTCACTTCACAATCTTCACTACATCTCACTTCACAATCTTCACTACATCTCACTTCACAATCTTCACCACATCTCACTTCACAATCTTCACTACATCTCCCTTCACAATCTTCACTACATCTCACTTCACAATCTTTACCACATCTCACTTCACAATCTTCTTTTCTTGCCATCCTTCATCACTACATAAACATCCATCATCACTACTTGCCTCAACACCATCGTCATCATCACTATATATAACACTATCCATCATCACTACGCATAACCGATCCATCATCGCTACATATAACACCATCCTTCATCACTACAAATAACATCCATCATCACTACTTATAACACCATCCATTATCATCACTACATATAATACTATCCATCATCACTACATATAACACGATCCATCATCACTACATATAACACCATCACCATCACTACATATAGAACCATCCATCACGACATATAACACCATCCGACATCATTACATATAACACCAACCATCATCACTACATATAACATCATCCATCATCACTACATATAACTCCATCCATCATCACTACATAAGACACCATCCAGCATCACTACATATAACACCACCCATCATCACTACATATAACATCATGCATCATCACTACATATAACACCATCCATCATCACTACATATAAAACCAACCTATCATCACTACATATAATAACATCCATCATCACTACATATAACACCATCCAACATCACTACATATAACACCACCCATCATCACTACATATAACATCATCCATCATCACTACATATAACTCTATCCATCATCAATACATATAAAACCATCCTATCATCACTACATATAACATCATCCATCATCACTACATATAACACCATCCATCACTACATATAGAACCATCCATCACTACATATAGAACCATCCTATCATCATTACATATAATATCATCCATCATCACTACATATAACACCATCCAACATCACTACATATAACACCACCCATCATCACTACATATAACATCATCCATCATCACTACATATAACTATCCATCATCACTACATATAACACCATCCAGCATCACTACATATAACACCAACCATCATCACTACATATATCATCATGCATCATCACTTTATATAACACCATCCATCATCACTACATATATTACCCTCCTATCATCACTACATATAACACCATCCATCATTACAACATATAACGCCATCCTTCATCACTACATATAACACCATCCATCATCACTACATATTATAACACCATCCATCATCTCTACAAACACCAGTCCTCAACACTATAGTGATAAACAGAGCTTCATTTTGTTGTCAATTTCTTTAAATTCCAACCTTATTAAACCGTAATTCTTTCTGTATGGTCAAATTTTGATTTGACCTCAGTGAGAGAGCTGTTATTGTCAGTAAATCACAATGGTGTTCCGACGCACTGTAACAAAAGTTTCAAAGGTTGAGGTGAAGCCTTGCCAGGTGAAGGAGAAGGGCCCCCGATCTAACAAACTGCAGACCACAAAGCACACTAAACCTCAAAACAACAAGAAGAAGAAGGAAACTACCACTTTTTGCCATGTACAAAAGGACCAGTACCTGCCATGGGGAGACTACATCTTCACTGGGAAAAAGACAAAGAACAACAAGAAGCGTTGACCCAACATTTCTGATATTTAAAAATAATAAAAAACATATTAATTTATTTTGTTTGTATTATTTATGCTTTTATTATTTTCAACTGTAAACGTGCTGTTTTGGGAATATATTTTGAGTAACATAATATTTAGGTACAGCAGTTTATTTCACTTTATCTCCTTGTGTGAGTGTGTGGGTAGTGTGTGGGTAGTGTGTGGGTACTATGGGTGTGTGGGCATTATGGAGAACTAGTCATGGCTAACTGTGACCCTATATACGGGTTACATCGGCCTTAACGCCCTTGCCTCAGCGCTATCTCATATATCCAAATTTCACATATTTGAAAGTATTAGATAACCAAAATATCTGGAAAATATTTAGTTAAAATACAAATAATAAAACAAAATCGAAAACAGAAAGAAAAAACAATACCGGTGAAAGTGGAAATAAGGAGGAGGCAGAGCAGATGATACACAGGAAGACAGTAATCATCATCCCCGTGTGAACCAGCCAGAGAAGAACTCCTTCGCCTCACCGTCCACCCGCGTACGATCAGCTGAGTGAAGTTGCCTCGTGTTGCAGTAAACTTTATCTGTAAAAGGACAATTTACTTTTACTTTTATTGTTTATCTTACTGTTTATAACTGTTTATTTTCTCTTACATAATACACTAAGTATGGGAGTGTACAGTAAGTTATACCGGATGGAAAGAAATTCACATTCGTCTTGCAAATATTAAAACATTACCCTAACAACAGTATTGTATAACAACACGAGCTAAAGTGATGTGTAAAAAGGTCGGTTGCAAAAAGAAATATTATTCTTTTAAGTCTTTTTCAGTTTGTTCAGTGTTAACAACATTATAGGTCATATTTCATGCAGTATGCATATACAATGTTTGCTGAAGGTTTAATACCTTTCTGTTTACTGATGATGTAAAACCCTCGTTAAAATACTTTAGAGTCGTTTACAAAATATTTGGTGCGTTTTCCGGAGCATTGTATGTTTTTACAGCATGCGAGGCGGCAGGTATGTGGAGTTTTAAGAGCACTTCACGCTATAGCTCAGTTGGCCACGGATTAGCGAATTACGAACTGAAAATGTTTGGATCGTCATCTGTTTCGTGTAAGCTGTGTCGGACATTTTGTGCTACATTAAAGTCCAGCGATCTGTGGCAGCTGTCGGGCTCCTGCCTGACCACCCTTTGCCTAAGAAGAGCGATTGTCTGAAGGTGTTCGAGTTGTTACTCAATTGTGAAAAAGTGATAGTGAGTCCCATAGACATGGCTGCCAGTTAGGGACAGTGTGGATACGGCACACTACATAGCATGTCTTCGGAAAGTAAAGGAGGCCGTGTAGCCAAGACTGCACTCAACGGCCTTCACTTCCCCAATTACAGCTAGGTGGACTGAGAGCACCTCGGGATTATCATATCTATAATGCCAGATGGTAACACCATCCCCTTGACACCTCGGAGACTATACAGTACTGTGTTCTGGGCGTGTTTGTGGGTCTCTACTGCCGCCTCCCTATCGTTGAGTTGCTCCCCACTTACCGTAACCAGTCGAGGTCACTGTGGGAGGCCATGTACGGTACAGTACAGCACAGAGTCACGCCCCCCTCAACAACGTCCGCACCTCGCCTGCTGAATACAGTATTTGCAAATGTGACCATAAACCCCAACAATTGTAGCAAATTACAAGTCCCGGGATTTGCCCCTAGTATTAACACAGTGACAAGCGTCCCATTCCTGGTAAGTAGCAGGTGGCCGGAGGTAGTGCAATCCTCTCCCAGACTACACGGAGATGAGAGAGAGCTGGCTGACCATCATGGTAAGGACGCGTCACTATTTGGACCCCAGGGAGGCCATTATCGTAAGTTAAGTGAAAGGCATTTGGAATACTGGACGACTAGATGCTATATGAATTTCTTTACCCTAGTTTTCCCACCGATAATAATGAGTACAGGGGAGGTAGTCTCATCGGCGTTCATCAACACCATAGCCGTCTCAGTTACCTATTGCTCGTACAAGGTTTTTGAATGAAATAGTTTTACTAATATCAGGAACTTTCAAACTACTACAGGAAATAATATATATATATATATATATATATATATATATATATATATATATATATATATATATATATATATATATATATATATATATATATATATATTGGATAGGCACATGGAAGTGCTGGGATGGGTGTGAAAGGGATCTGCCCTGTATGGGCCAGTCGGCCTCCTGCAGTATCCCACTTTCTTCTGTTCTTATGTTCTTATATATATATATATATATATATATATATATATATATATATATATATATATATATATATATATATATATATATATATATATATATATATATATATATATATATATATATACACACCTGTATATGCTGATAACCACAAGGAAACACGAAGTTCCCATGCGCTTTCGTGTAATTCACATCTTCAGGGGTGAGTACAGACTGTAGGAATTAAAATCAATAAACTTTAGTGATGGTCAGTTCAAAACTGATAATATTTTACATAAATTTATTTGTCAGTGGCCCAAGGTTAAAAATGCTTTGAAAACCTTTGATCTAGATATATGATAGTTATTTTGTGGGTCCCTTATTTTTGACCTGATCTGACTAGTCATGTCACCCCCCCTTCTCTTAAGCTCCTCTTCGTGTGTGTTGGTGTGGGGATTAGTGGATGACATCATTATGACCTGACCTCATGTTTTTAAGGTCACCCTGTATATTTAAGCCTCTCTCTGTCCATGTAATCCAGTTGCCTCTGAAGATGTCTTGAATAAAGAAGAAAGCTAATGTGCTCCGTTGTTTCCATTTTCCCGTGTGATTTTATCAAGATATATATATATATCTATATATATACATATATATATATATATATATATATATATATATATATATATATATATATATATATATATATATATATATATATATATATATAAGAAAATAAGGAGTCTGTAATAGGCTGGTTGGCCTGTGCATGGCAGCTCCTGTCGAGAGTTACTACCGCTCTGTATCATCCATGAATCTATCTAGCCTCCTTTTGAAACTTTCCAGAGTTTCCACACTTACTACAAAGTTGCTAAGCTTGTCCCACTCGTCCACCACCCTATTTGTGAACCAGTTCCTTCCTATCTCCCTCCTAAACCTAAACTTATCTAACTTGAATCCGTTGCTCCGAGTCCTATCCTGCTCGGATATTATAAGAACTTTATATATATATATCTTCGCTAGTTTATACAATGGTGAACTATGTTAATATGCCCTTCATTGTGAACCAATAAGCATTATTAAATTTAATTAATTTCAAAGTAATTATTGTAGGTGTTACATTCAATGTCACTCGGTGGTGGTGATGTGTGGCCGTGGTGTTGTTATGATCAATACTTTGGGGAGAATGACAGACTTCGTCACACACACTACTTGTGAATCTGTGTTATGATTTTGTCCTCTAAAACCTGGTATTGATCACGGCTATTGACTTCATCCTTGTTTCACTTTAATTGTTTTGGTTCAGACAATAAATCCATTAAGAGCGGCTGTTGGTTTCATTAATTAGAGATGGTCAGGTTATCTCACCTGGCGGGGAATTCCTTCATCTGTTCTCTATAAATTGATGAAAGTCATTTATCACTCCTAATTTCCCCAGAGACCAACAACCTGCAGAAAAGGAATATAATTATAGCTTTTGTTTTTTATATTTTTCACCCGTGAGAATTAGTGCTACTGACCTGGTGATACCCTGAGTGTTGACGTCGGTGTTTATAGACGAATCATACTTGACCTTTCCCACCAATTATTATATACTAATAAGTATAATGTTCAAACATTTCCAATCCATAAGTTGTCGCTTTTTTTAATCTAAATACGGAAAAAGAGTGTACTTAAAATATATTGTTTTAATTTGACCTGTTTCCCCCCCCCCACACACACACATACACCAGGTATCATCATCATACAGAAACAAAATATGTATATAACTCGGTATGACAACTGCTTAATCTCGGGTTGAGAAAACGTTAACTGTGATTGTTATTGGAAATTCGATTGTAAACTGAACCTTCTGTTTCTTATGTGAGTCTTGGTGGAAATGTTGTCTCTCTCTCTCTCTCTCTCTCTCTCTAGTATAACAGTAGTATATAGCCAGGCACTAAGGCTCCCGTGTTTGTTGTGTTAAAAAAATTAAACGGTTGCAGTGACTTGTGACCCTCATAGCCTCTCCTGAACAACAATAAACGTTCTCCTTTTACTGCAACACAACTACAGTTATTGTAGACATTTGAGGATAAATATATACACTATCAATTTCAGTTTCCTTTAGGATGATTTACGTTTAGTTACATATATTAGTAAACTTAAAGTATTTATATAAAGGCAATATATTTGATCTTTTAAAATAGTAAAGCTCAAAGTATATTGACGATAAATTGATCTTCTTTTGTGATAATTCAACTCCAAGTATTTATATAACTAATCCAATCTTCCTATAATTTTATTTTAGCCACACACATATATATATATAAGTAAACAAAGTGTATATCTACAAACAACTATAAGATGCTCTTAGATAATTCTTTTTTAGTCTCACATTTCAGTAAACTCATAAACAGTAAACTGAGAATCTTTAAACACACTCCCGCTGCACTATTTCTCGGCCACACGTAAACAAAGCAGTCCGTATTATAGAGAATTGGACACTATGTTACATAAAGTGTTTCTCCTTGGTGGTGAGGTGTATCTTCAACACTCTCAGATGGCTTAGATTTTTCTCAGTGATGCCCATGAAAGGAGGAGAAACTACCGTGAGTTAAGTTCAAGTGTGAGGGACCAGCGCTGTGGTGGTGTGGAAGCTAGGATGGTCAGTGTTATGGGGTGGTGTGGTACCTAGAATGGTCAACGTTATGGTGGTGTAGTAGCTAGGATGGTCAGCATTGTGGTGGTGTGGTGGAGGAGGTAGCTCTCTCTCTCTCTCTCTCTCTCTCTCTCTCTCTCTCAAAAGCAATATCAAGCGAGTTAACCATAATTCTTCAGTACCTCCGATGTGTCCCAGATTCCCCCGATAACTTATGTAAAGCTCACAGCATAATCTTACAAAGTGATGGTTTTTCTTACCAATATAATTCACGACTAACCAAAAGCAAATTTGGATATCTGGAAAGAGAGAGAAAGAGGGAGAGAGAAAGAGAAAGAGAGAAAGGAAGGAGAGAAAAAGAATAAGATTAGGTAAAGCTCAAGGGAATTTGTCTGCAGTTCGATGGTTCTTCTCATATTTCTGGAGAGAGAGAGAGAGAGAGAGGTGTTTGGTAATAACAGTAAATGACCTATCAACTTTTACGACCCACGACCATAATACGACCCACGTCATAAAGGTATAGATTAAGACTGGAGACTACGAGGACAATGTACAGATGAACTTATTGATATAAGTGAAGAGCTACGTCAAGGTGTGTGTGTGTCATCATCATCATCATCGTTATTATTATTATTATTATTATTATTATTATTATTGTTGTTGTTGTAGTTACTATTATTGTCATTACCATTATCATTATTATTAATATTATTATTATTATCATTATTGTTATTATAATTATCATTAGTAGCAGTATTATACCATACCCGTTATAATAAATGTTAACTGTATTAGATGTAAAAAAAATAATAATATGAACATTGTTAAACTCTATTTGCAGATTAGTTAATAATAATAAAGTTAACTCATTTTGGTGGTGTCAGCTGCACATTTTCATTATATAAGAGCACCAGTCATATGGTTATGGTTCTTGCATCTTAAATATCAACATTAAACAACACATTTTTTTCCGGAAATATCACTGTGCTGGCGTGCCTTTATGACTAACACCGGGATACTGTTGTAATGAAAGTGTGGCAGGTGTTGTGTAGTGGTGGTGTTG
>NW_024752444.1:0-23019 GCF_018991925.1 Homarus americanus
CAATAATAATAATTAATAATAATTAATAATAAATAATAATAAATAATAATAATAATAATAATAATAATAATAATAATAATTGATGATGATGATGATGATGATGATGATTGTTAGGTTAAGTATTATACTAAATCAAGTTATAATTTTATTCATATATTTTTTACAGAAATGTAATAATATTTATCAACGGCGATAATAACGATTACCCCGTTTCAGGATTTTTCTGGAGCAATCAACACAGCGAGGAAGTGATTCATAATAACCGTCCCTATGTTGCTGCCTTCTGGGCCTCACGTAGGGCGATGACCTGTAGCCTTCGTCAAACTCCCTCCTCCTGGGTCTTTTCCAGGGCGAGGGGTTGTAACTGTCGTCAAACTCCCTCTTGCTGGGCCTCCAGTACGAGGAGTTGTAGCCATCGTCGTATCGCCTTTTACGGAAGGTTTTCCTGAATCTTTCAGGCTCCCGCCATTGTGTTGAGTCGTGTAAGTGTTCCCTCACTGGGCACTCTACATTCTCAAGATGAAAACGCATTTGTTTTGGAATCTTTTCGGTGTTGTAGTTGGGCCCACCAGGATACCGGAGGTATTCAACTTTCAGGTGCCGACGAGAATTTTTGTACAGTCCGCGTTTACCCACGGGTTCTCCATTGACCCTGAGGGCTTCCTCTCTGTAAAATTCGCTACAGTACCTAGCGATGGCTGTACCACGGTGTAGACCGGTCTGGTGGTCACGGGGCATAAAAAAGTACACCAAACCCCCATACTGGCTGAAGAGAGATCGCATCTCCTTGTAGGTCACCTCGAAGGGAATATTTTTTATAAAAAGACCATATTGGTCAAATTTATGAAAATCGTCCTTAGGTATATCACAGACCGGACTAGTGTCTGGGTCTACCTCTGGCTGCGGAGTCACACCGTACTCGGTCTCGATATTCTTAAAATCGTTATTGGAAGCCATTTTCAAATTCATAACTGATTCTATCCAATATTGGATCATTCAGTAGGACGTGTTTTGTTCTGCAGAAAATGTAGTAAGAGGCTTCTTAACCTCTTCTAGTATTTTAGTGAACTTGTATTAGTATTATAGTGAACATGTGGTGGTCTTGCAGTGAACATGTGGTAGTGTTGTAGTGAGCATGTGGTAGTGTTGTAGTGAACATGTGGTAGTGTTGTAGTGAGCATGTGGTAGTGTTATAGTGAACATGTGGTAGTGTTATAGTGAACATGTGGTAGTGTTGTAGTGAGTATGTGGTAGTGTTGTAGTGAACATGTGGTAGTGTTGTAGTGAACATGTGGTAAGCAGTAGGTGAACATGTGGAAGTAAGTGGAGTGAACATGTGGTAGTAAGGGGAGGAATATGGGTAGTAAGCAGTAGTGAACATGTGGTAGTGTTGTAGGAGATGTGGAAGTACAGAAAGAGCATGTGGTAGTGTTATAGTGAACATGGTAGTGTTATATATGAGCATGTGGGTGTTGTGAAAGTGAACATGTGGTAGGCAGAAAGTGAGCATGTGGGTAGTGCTAGAAAGTGAACATGGTAGTGTTATAGTGAATATGTAGTAGTATTATAGTGAACATGTGGTAGTGTTGTAGTGAACATGTGGTAGTGTTATAGTGAACATGTGGTAGTGTTATACTGAACATGTGGTAGTGTTATAGTGAACATGTGGTAGTGTTATAGTGAACATGTGGTAGTGTTATAGTGAATATGTGGTAGTGTTATAGTGAACATGTGGTAGTGTTATACTGAACATGTGGTAGTGTTATAGTGAACATGTAGTAGTGTTATAGTGAACATGTGGTAGTGTTATACTGAACATGTGGTAGTATAATAGTGAACATGTGGTAGTGTTATACTGAACATGTGGTAGTGTAATAGTGAACATGTGGTAGTGTTATAGTGAATATGTGGTAGTGTTGTAGTGAACATGTGGCAGTGTTTACTGCACAAAAATAATGACAAAGATTTAGAAAATGGTGGAGCATGATAACGAGACAAAGGTTACGTGATAAAAGGAATAAACAGTAAATATAGTAAACGAAAATTATTTGAAAAGGCATAAAAAATGAGAGAGAGGCATCAGATAGAGGGAAGTAAACAAAACAATAAGACAAGGAAGTTAAAACCAACAAGTCACACAACTAAACCATTATGACAGAACACACATATACTAAGGACTTGATCAGGTAAACATTAAACATTATAAACAGAAGCTTCATGTGATACAACAAACAGTAAGTATGTGATTCATCAACTGTCTCAGAAAACGTGAATTTGCTGACATCAACAATACAATCCATTGACAAACATCAACTTTATTCCCTTCTCACTCTCTTAGCTTCCATTTCTTTCTTTTTTAACTTTGGAACTAATTTTTTTTGTGGGGAGGGGGGAGGGAGGGGCACGAAAAGGTCGAAGGAAAACAGTAATTAAAATAAAGATCCGAAAATACACGTTGATATCATAACCTGACCAAACCTAACCTAACCATCATACACTCTCCTGCATCCACGTTGTGCCGCACTTGGGTAACGTTATTACCACCACGTCACTGCTCGCCACTGTGAGGGAACAGTTAGTATACGTGTCCATACTTGTACTGTAAAAAACGTGGATGCAGGAGAATGTATGGACTATGAGGAACAACCCAGACTTGCTCAACCCCGCGGCTGCTCTGCCAATAATGTCCCGAGTGCCTTTCATTGAGTAAGAAACACCGTTGACTTTTGTTAGAGATTATTATTTCTAGTCCTCTTCCATATACATCACAGTACCTTATGCAAACCCAATACCAATATTACTTTATCATCAACTAACATTCCTTCATTGCTGCCCACAACTCCTCTACCCAAATATTCAGCTTCGTGTAACATGTATCTAACGTAGCTCCTGTATGAAAGACATGTGATGTTATGCATCTTTGTTTACAACAACAACAACAACAAATAACAGTCAAATAAATAACAACAACAAATAACAACAACAACAACAACAACAACAATGGAATAACAACAACAACAACAATAACAACAACAAATAAATAACAACAACAACAACAACAACAACAACAACAACAACAATAACAACAACAACAACAACAACAACAACAACAACAACAACAACAACAACAAATAACAACAACAACAACAACAACAACAACAACAACAACAACAACAACAAATAACAACAACAACAACAAATAAACAACAACAACAACAACAACAAATAAACAACAACAACAACAACAACAACAACAACAACAACAACAACAACAACAACAACAACAACAACAATAATAATAATAATTAATAATAATTAATAATAAATAATAATAATAATAATAATAATAATAATAATAATAATAATAATAATAATAATAATAATAATAATAATAATGATGATGATGATGATGATGATGATGATTGTTAGGTTAAGTATTATACTAAATCAAGTTATAATTTTATTCATATATTTTTTACAGAAATGTAATAATATTTATCAACGGCGATAATAACGATTACCCCGTTTCAGGATTTTTCTGGAGCAATCAACACAGCGAGGAAGTGATTCATAATAACCGTCCCTATGTTGCTGCCTTCTGGGCCTCACGTAGGGCGATGACCTGTAGCCTTCGTCAAACTCCCTCCTCCTGGGTCTTTTCCAGGGCGAGGGGTTGTAACTGTCGTCAAACTCCCTCTTGCTGGGCCTCCAGTACGAGGAGTTGTAGCCATCGTCGTATCGCCTTTTACGGAAGGTTTTCCTGAATCTTTCAGGCTCCCGCCATTGTGTTGAGTCGTGTAAGTGTTCCCTCACTGGGCACTCTACATTCTCAAGATGAAAACGCATTTGTTTTGGAATCTTTTCGGTGTTGTAGTTGGGCCCACCAGGATACCGGAGGTATTCAACTTTTAGGTGGCGACGAGAATTTTTGTAAAGTCCGCGTTTACCCACGGGTTCTCCATTGAGCCTGAGGGCTTCTTCTCTGTAAAATTCGCTACAGTACCTAGCGATGGCTGTACCACGGTGTAGACCGGTCTGGTGGTCACGGGGCATAAAGAAGTACACCAGACCCCCGTACTGGCTGAAGAGAGATCGCATCTCCTTGTAGGTCACCTCGAAGGGAATATTTTTAATAAAAAGACCATATTGGTCAAATTTATGAAAATCGTCCTTAGGTATATCACAGACCAGACTAGTGTCTGGGTCTACCTCTGGCTGCGGAGTCACACTGTACTCGGTCTCGATAGTCTTAAAATCGTCATTGGAAGCCATTTTCAAATTCATAACTGATTCTATCCAATATTGGATCCTTCAGTAGGACGTGTTTTGTTCTGCAGAAAATGTAGTAAGAGGCTTCTTAACCTCTTCTAGTGTTTTAGTGAACTTGTATTAGTATTATAGTGAACATGTGGTGGTCTTGTAGTGAACATGTGGTGGTCTTGTAGTGAACATGTGGTGGTCTTGTAGTGAACATGTGGTGGTCTTGTATTGAATATGTAGTAGTGTTGTAGTGAGCATGTGGTAGTGTTGTAGTGAACATGTGGTAGTGTTATAGTGAACATGTAGTAGTGTTATAGTGAACATGTGGTAGTGTTGTAGTGAGCATGTGGTAGTGTTGTAGTGAACATGTGGTAGTGTAGTGAACATAGTGAACATGTGGTAGTGTTGTAGTGAACATGTGGAGTGTTGGAGTGAACATGTGGTAGTGTTGTAGTGAACATGTGGTAGTGTTGTAGTGAGCATGTGGAAGTGTTGTAGTGAGCATGTGGTAGTGTTATAGTGAACATGTGGTAGTGTTATAGTGAGCATGTGGTAGTGTTGTAGTGAACATGTGGTAGTGTTGTAGTGAGCATGTGGTAGTGTTGTAGTGAACATGTGGTAGTGTTATAGTGAACATGTAGTAGTATTATAGTGAACATGTGGTAGTGTTGTAGTGAACATGTGGTAGCGTTATAGTGAACATGTGGTAGTGTTATACTGAACATGTGGTAGTGTTATAGTGAACATGTGGTAGTGTTATAGTGAACATGTGGTAGTGTTATAGTGAATATGTGGTAGTGTTATAGTGAACATGTGGTAGTGTTATACTGAACATGTGGTAGTGTTATAGTGAACATGTAGTAGTGTTATAGTGAACATGTGGTAGTGTTATACTGAACATGTGGTAGTGTAATAGTGAACATGTGGTAGTGTTATACTGAACATGTGGTAGTGTAATAGTGAACATGTGGTAGTGTTATAGTGAATATGTGGTAGTGTTGTAGTGAACATGTGGCAGTGTTTACTGCACAAAAATAATGACAAAGATTTAGAAAATGGTGGAGCATGATAACGAGACAAAGGTTACGTGATAAAAGGAATAAACAGTAAATATAGTAAACGAAAATTATTTGAAAAGGCATAAAAAATGAGAGAGAGGCATCAGATAGAGGGAAGTAAACAAAACAATAAGACAAGGAAGTTAAAACCAACAAGTCACACAACTAAACCATTATGACAGAACACACATATACTAAGGACTTGATCAGGTAAACATTAAACATTATAAACAGAAGCTTCATGTGATACAACAAACAGTAAGTATGTGATTCATCAACTGTCTCAGAAAACGTGAATTTGCTGACATCAACAATACAATCCATTGACAAACATCAACTTTATTCCCTTCTCACTCTCTTAGCTTCCATTTCTTTCTTTTTTAACTTTGGAACTAATTTTTTTTGTGGGGAGGGGGGGCACGAAAAGGTCGAAGGAAAACAGTAATTAAAATAAAGATCCGAAAATACACGTTGATATCATAACCTGACCAAACCTAACCTAACCATCATACACTCTCCTGCATCCACGTTGTGCCGCACTTGGGTAACGTTATTACCACCACGTCACTGCTCGCCACTGTGAAGGAACAGTTAGTATACCTGTCCATACTTGTACTGTAAAAAACGTGGATGCAGGAGAATGTATGGACTATGAGGAACAACCCAGACTTGCTCAACCCCGCGGCTGCTCTGCCAATAATGTCCCGAGTGCCTTTCATTGAGTAAGAAACACCGTTGACTTTTGTTAGAGATTATTATTTCTAGTCCTCTTCCATATACATCACAGTACCTTATGCAAACCCAATACCAATATTACTTTATCATCAACTAACATTCCTTCATTGCTGCCCACAACTCCTCTACCCAAATATTCAGTTTCGTGTAACATGTATCTAACGTAGCTCCTGTATGAAAGACATGTGATGTTATGCATCTTTGTTAACAACAACAAATAAATAATAAATGTTAAACAAATAAATAAATAAATAAAGCAATGAAATAAATAAATAAATAAATAAATAATAAATAGCAATAACAAATAACAATAACAATAACAATAAATAACAAATAAATAACAAATAAATAAATAACAAACAAATAACAACAAATAACAAATAAATAAATAAATAAATAACAATAAATAATAATAAATAACAATAACAATAACAAATAACAACAACAAATAAATAACAACAACAACAACAATAACAACAACAACAACAACAACAACAACAACAACAACAACAACAACAACAACAACAACAACAACAACAAATGTAACAACAACAACAACAACAACAACAACAACAACAACAAATAACAACAACAACAACAATTAACAACAACAACAACAACAACAACAACAAATAACAACAACAACAACAACAACAATAAACAACAACAACAACAACAACAATAATTAATTAACTCAATAATAACTCAATAATAATAATAATAATAATAATAATAATAATAATAATAATAATAATAATAATAATAATAATAATAATAATTGATGATGATGATGATGATGATTGTTAGGTTAAGTATTATACTAAATCAAGTTATAATTTTATTCATATATTTTTTACAGAAATGTAATATTTATCAACGGCGATAATAACGATTACCCCGTTTCAGTATTTTTCTGGAGCAATCAACACAGCGAGGAAGTGATTCATAATAACCGTCCCTATGTTGCTGCCTTCTGGGCCTCACGTAGGGCGATGACCTGTAGCCTTCGTCAAACTCCCTCCTCCTGGGTCTTTTCCAGGGCGAGGGGTTGTAACCGTCGTCAAACTCCCTCTTGCTGGGCCTCCAGTACGAGGAGTTGTAGCCATCGTCGTATCGCCTTTTACGGAAGGTTTTCCTGAATCTTTCAGGCTCCCGCCATTGTGTTGAGTCGTGTAAGTGTTCCCTCACTGGGCACTCTACATTCTCAAGATGAAAACGCATTTGTTTTGGAATCTTTTCGGTGTTGTAGTTGGGCCCACCAGGATACCGGAGGTATTCAACTTTTAGGTGGCGACGAGAATTTTTGTAAAGTCCGCGTTTACCCACGGGTTCTCCATTGAGCCTGAGGGCTTCTTCTCTGTAAAATTCGCTACAGTACCTAGCGATGGCTGTACCACGGTGTAGACCGGTCTGGTGGTCACGGGGCATAAAGAAGTACACCAGACCCCCGTACTGGCTGAAGAGAGATCGCATCTCCTTGTAGGTCACCTCGAAGGGAATATTTTTAATAAAAAGACCATATTGGTCAAATTTATGAAAATCGTCCTTAGGTATATCACAGACCAGACTAGTGTCTGGGTCTACCTCTGGCTACGGAGTCACACTGTACTCGGTCTCGATAGTCTTAAAATCGTCATTGGAAGCCATTTTCAAATTCATAACTGATTCTATCCAATATTGGATCCTTCAGTAGGACGTGTTTTGTTCTGCAGAAAATGTAGTAAGAGGCTTCTTAACCTCTTCTAGTGTTTTAGTGAACTTGTATTAGTATTATAGTGAACATGTGGTGGTCTTGTAGTGAACATGTGGTGGTCTTGTAGTGAACATGTGGTGGTCTTGTAGTGAACATGTGGTGGTCTTGTAGTGAACATGTGGTGGTCTTGTATTGAATATGTAGTAGTGTTGTAGTGAGCATGTGGTAGTGTTGTAGTGAACATGTGGTAGTGTTATAGTGAACATGTAGTAGTGTTATAGTGAACATGTGGTAGTGTTGTAGTGAGCATGTGGTAGTGTTGTAGTGAACATGTGGTAGTGTTGTAGTGAACATGTGGTAGTGTTGTAGTGAACATGTGGTAGTGCTGTTGTAGCGAAACATGTGGTAAAGGTTATAGTGAACACATGTGGTAGTGTTATACTGAACATGTGGTAGTAAGAGTAGTGAACAGTGTGGTAGTAAGCATAGTGAACATGTGGTAGTAAGAGTGAGTGAATATGTGGTAGTAAGAGAGTGAATTATGTGGTAGTGTTATACTGAAACATGTGGTAGTGCGTTATAGTGAAATCATGTGGTAGGTAATAGTGAACATGTGTAGTGTTTACACTGAACATGGTAGTAATAGTGAACATGTGGTAGTGTTATAGTGAACAGGGTAGTGTTATAGTGAATATGTGTGTAGTGTTATTGTAGTGAATATGTGGCAGTGTTTACTGCACAAAAATAATGACAAAGATTTAGAAAATGGTGGAGCATGATAACGAGACAAAGGTTACGTGATAAAAGGAATAAACAGTAAATATAGTAAACGAAAATTATTTGAAAAGGCATACAAAATGAGAGAGAGGCATCAGATAGAGGGAAGTAAACAAAACAATAAGACAAGGAAGTTAAAACCAACAAGTCACACAACTAAACCATTATGACAGAACACACATATACTAAGGACTTGATCAGGTAAACATTAAACATTATAAACAGAAGCTTCATGTGATACAACAAACAGTAAGTGCGTGATTCATCACCCAGAAAATTTGCTGACATCAACAATACAACCATTGACAAACATCAACTTTATTCCCTTCTCACTCTCTTAGCTTCCATTTCTTTCTTTTTTAACTTTGGAACTAATTTTTTTTGTGGGGAGGGGGGAGGGGGGGGCACGAAAAGGTCGAAGGAAAACAGTAATTAAAATAAAGATCCGAAAATACACGTTGATATCATAACCTGACCAAACCTAACCTAACCATCATACACTCTCCTGCATCCACGTTGTGCTGCACTTGGGTAACGTTATTACCACCACGTCACTGCTCGCCACTGTGAAGGAACAGTTAGTATACGTGTCCATACTTGTACTGTAAAAAACGTGGATGCAGGAGAATGTATGGACTATGAGGAACAACCCAGACTTGCTCAACCCCGCGGCTGCTCTGCCAATAATGTCCCGAGTGCCTTTCATTGAGTAAGAAACACCGTTGACTTTTGTTAGAGATTATTATTTCTAGTCCTCTTCCATATACATCACAGTACCTTATGCAAACCCAATACCAATATTACTTTATCATCAACTAACATTCCTTCATTGCTGCCCACAACTCCTCTACCCAAATATTCAGCTTCGTGTAACATGTATCTAACGTAGCTCCTGTATGAAAGACATGTGATGTTATGCATCTTTGTTTACAACAACAACAACAACAACAACAACAACAACAACAACAACAACAACAACAACAACAACAACAACAACAACAACAACAACAACAACAACAACAACAACAACAACAACAATAATAATAATTAATAATAAATAATAATAATAATAATAATAATAATAATAATAATAATTGATGATGATGATGATGATGATTGTTAGGTTAAGTATTATACTAAATCAAGTTATAATTTTATTGATATATTTTTTACAGAAATGTAATATTTATCAACGGCGATAATAACGATTACCCCGTTTCAGGATTTTTCTGGAGCAATCAACACAGCGAGGAAGTGATTCATAATAACCGTCCCTATGTTGCTGCCTTCTGGGCCTCACGTAGGGCGATGACCTGTAGCCTTCGTCAAACTCCCTCCTCCTGGGTCTTTTCCAGGGCGAGGGGTTATAACTGTCGTCAAACTCCCTCTTGCTGGGCCTCCAGTACGAGGAGTTGTAGCCATCGTCGTATCGCCTTTTACGGAAGGTTTTCCTGAATCTTTCAGGCTCCCGCCATTGTGTTGAGTCGTGTAAGTGTTCCCTCACTGGGCACTCTACATTCTCAAGATGAAAACGCATTTGTTTTGGAATCTTTTCGGTGTTGTAGTTGGGCCCACCAGGATACCGGAGGTATTCAACTTTTAGGTGGCGACGAGAATTTTTGTACAGTCCGCGTTTACCCACGGGTTCTCCATTGAGCCTGAGGGCTTCTTCTCTGTAAAATTCGCTACAGTACCTAGCGATGGCTGTACCACGGTGTAGACCGGTCTGGTGGTCACGGGGCATAAAGAAGTACACCAGACCCCCGTACTGGCTGAAGAGAGATCGCATCTCCTTGTAGGTCACCTCGAAGGGAATATTTTTAATAAAAAGACCATATTGGTCAAATTTATGAAAATCGTCCTTAGGTATATCACAGACCAGACTAGTGTCTGGGTCTACCTCTGGCTGCGGCGTCACACTGCACTCGATCTGGATATTCTTAATATCGTCATTGGAAACCATTTTCAAATTCATAACTGATTCTATCCAATATTGGATCCTTCAGTAGGACGTGTTTTGTTCTGCAGAAAATGTAGTAAGAGGCTTCTTAACCTCTTCTAGTGTTTTAGTGAACTTGTATTAGTATTATAGTGAACATGTGGTGGTCTGTAGTGAACATGTGGTGGTCTTGTAGTGAACATGTGGTGGTCTTGTAGTGAACATGTGGTGGTCTTGTATTGAATATGTAGTAGTGTTGTAGTGAGCATGTGGTAGTGTTGTAGTGAACATGTGGTAGTGTTATAGTGAACATGTAGTAGTGTTATAGTGAACATGTGGTAGTGTTGTAGTGAGCATGTGGTAGTGTTGTAGTGAACATGTGGTAGTGTTGTAGTGAACATGTGGTAGTGTTGTAGTGAACATGTGGAGTGTTGGAGTGAACATGTGGTAGTGTTGTAGTGAACATGTGGTAGTGTTGTAGTGAGCATGTGGTAGTGTTGTAGTGAGCATGTGGTAGTGTTATAGTGAACATGTGGTAGTGTTATAGTGAGCATGTGGTAGTGTTGTAGTGAACATGTGGTAGTGTTGTAGTGAGCATGTGGTAGTGTTGTAGTGAACATGTGGTAGTGTTATAGTGAACATGTAGTAGTATTATAGTGAACATGTGGTAGTGTTGTAGTGAACATGTGGTAGCGTTATAGTGAACATGTGGTAGTGTTATACTGAACATGTGGTAGTGTTATAGTGAACATGTGGTAGTGTTATACTGAACATGTGGTAGTGTTATAGTGAACATGTAGTAGTGTTATAGTGAACATGTGGTAGTGTTATACTGAACATGTGGTAGTGTAATAGTGAACATGTGGTAGTGTTATACTGAACATGTGGTAGTGTAATAGTGAACATGTGGTAGTGTTATAGTGAATATGTGGTAGTGTTGTAGTGAACATGTGGCAGTGTTTACTGCACAAAAATAATGACAAAGATTTAGAAAATGGTGGAGCATGATAACGAGACAAAGGTTACGTGATAAAAGGAATAAACAGTAAATATAGTAAACGAAAATTATTTGAAAAGGCATAAAAAATGAGAGAGAGGCATCAGATAGAGGGAAGTAAACAAAACAATAAGACAAGGAAGTTAAAACCAACAAGTCACACAACTAAACCATTATGACAGAACACACATATACTAAGGACTTGATCAGGTAAACATTAAACATTATAAACAGAAGCTTCATGTGATACAACAAACAGTAAGTATGTGATTCATCAACTGTCTCAGAAAACGTGAATTTACTGACATCAACAATACAATCCATTAACAAACATCAACTATATTCCCTTCTCACTCTCTTAGCTTCCATTTCTTTTTTCTTTTTTAACTTTGGAACTTTTTTTTGGGGGGGGGGGGATGGGGGGCACGAAAAGGTCGAAGGAAAACAGTAATTAAAATATAGATCCGAAAATACGCGTTGATATCATAACCTGACCAAACCAAACCAAACCAAGCCTAGCCTAACCTAACCTAACCATCATACACTCTCCTGCATCCACGTTGTGCCGCTACGTCGCTCGCTCGCCACTGTGAAGGAACAGTTAGTATACGTGTCCATACTTGTACTGTAAAAAAAAGTGGATGCAGGAGAATGTATGGACTATGAGGAACAACCCAGACTTGCTCAACCCCGCGGCTGCTCTGCCAATAATGTCCCGAGTGCCTTTCATTGAGTAAGAAACACCGTTGACTTTCGTTAGAGTAAATTATTAATAGTCCTCTTCCATATACATCACAGTACCTTATGCAAACCCAATACCAATATTACTTTATCATCAACTAACATTCCTTCATCGCTGCCCACAACTCCTCTACCCAAATATTCAGCTTCGTGTAACATGTGTCTAACGTAGCTCCTGTATGAAAGACATGTGATGTTATGCATCTTTGTTTAGTGTAATAATAATAATAATAATAATAATAATAATAATAATAATAATAATAATAATAATAATAATAATAATAATAATAATAATAATAATAATAATAATAATTAATAATAATAATAATAATAAAAATAATAATAATAATAATAATAATAATAATAATAATAATAATAATAATAATAATAATAATAATAATAATAATAATAATAAACAAATACAAAACTGAAAAAAAGATCAAAAGTGAGAAACAAAATATGTACAGTATGTTGTGTTGTCAATAGTAAGTGAAACAATTGACACCCTGCAATTGTGTGTAAATGAGGCCGAAAGTCAGATCAGCAACCTGAGACTTGGTCACAATTCTTGGGATGCCATATAGCAGCAGGGTCTACCATAGACAATACATTATGCTTCCAATATCTTCCCAGGCGGTAGTACCTCCCTGTCGTGTCCTTATTGCACCTTTATCGTCTTGTTAAAACCTTCAGCTTCCGTGACAAACGTGAGGCAAGACTTAACTAAGTGTTGGAATACAAACAACCAAATTAGTTTTTTCAAGTATTGCTAATATCAGTTCGTGTTGTTATAAGATAAGAAATTTAGTTGTGATTGTGACTAATTTTGAAGGTAAAACATAAAATAACATTACATGTATGCAGTATATCACGGAGTTTATCCTCACATGACTAGTGCTAACCCTGATAACAATGTTTCACCATTCCCAGTACGGTACCAGCCGTACTGGCGTCAGCGAGGCCTGGCAGAAGCGTCACCACCTTAACTTTCAGTTCGTCTTCTACGAGGGCCTCAAGGCCGACATTATGGCCAAGCTGGAGAAGCTGAACGAGTTTTTGAGCACAAACCTCAGCCAGAAGCAACTCTTAATGTATGATGCTGTGTGCTCAGAGGACATGTAAACAAGATATATTTGTTTCACTACATTAACTGTTTAACATCAAAATACCTGAGTAATGTAACGAACAATGGTAGTGGGCTGTAATCAATATACCAAACCTCCCTTCACACTCAGGTAGCTAAATACACCGAGTTTAATGAGATGGCAGGCCGGGACAACTTGATGGGGCCCAAAACAGAAGATAATCCCCAGTACTCACAGGAGGTGGTGAGGCAGGAGGGCGGCTTCTTCAGGAAAGGTGGAGACTTAACTTCTGTTAAGGATAGTCTTGTTTTCTTTACTTTACTCGATTCACTAAAACTAAAGATAACCTTTGGTTCAGGTAGAGGTAACTGACATCCGCTATTGATATTATTAGTGATATTGCCAATAATAACCCAGGGCTCTTGGTTGAAACATGTCGTAACATTTGATAAAGAGATTGTTAAACATTGCAGAAATAAAAATTTGACCAAATCTTGTTGGTAAAGAGTTTAAGGATTATAACTTTTAATTACAGCTAACAAATAATACACACGATGATGGAATTTCTCAAGTCAACAACATCCATTGTTTAAAATAGGAGTTTATTATAATTTAAAGATCTCATTTTCAGTTTTCACAAATTCTTATTGAGGTGAATGATGAAGTAATATTGTTGATTCCTGTGCCAGGTGAGGTTGGTAACTGGAAGGAGAAGTTGACCCTAGACCAGGTACACAAGATCGACAAGTGGACGAAGAACATGGGTGAGATTCCATTTAAGTACATTTTGTAAACAAGTCTTCAACTGCTGGTCTCCTCCACTACAGTACAGCTGTCACAAGTACTGGCAGAACTACACCTGGAGAATAGTCTCATAACACCCATGCTGGAGAATATTTTCCAGTGCACAGAAGAAAGAATCCAGGAGAAAATAAACTCTCGGAGAAACCACAAGATGAAATTCCTCATAAAACAAAAGCCATCTTCAGCCAACACATCATCACCTCCTCTGGTTCAGTTCGGCTCGTACTGAAAATTCCGCAGCATTTATTGTCTACATCGTTCTGTGTCATGTCATTGATGTAAAACTATTCAGAATACAAGCTGTTCTTGCTGAAGCTGATACTCTTGATGATACAAGTCTGGATAATGGCAGTAAGGATAATGTGACTGGATAATGACGGTATGGATAATGTCACTGTAGATAGTGACAGTATGGATAATGTCACTATGGATAATGACAGTATGCATAATGACAGTGCCGTATACATAATCAGCAAATTATCTTGCCTTCTTGAATATATAAGTGAAATCCTTACATCAAACTCTCCTCGTAATTTATGCCAAAACCTACTCGGTAATGAACAGACTGGTTCCAGGATATTTCGTTACCGAACAATTTGTCAGCATACACCTAACCTAACCTAACTTAATCTAACTTACCCTAACCTAACCTAAACTAATATAATCGAACTTGACCTGACCTGACCTGACCTAGGCCTCATCGCCTCCAAAATAAAGATAAGTTATCAAAATTAAATCACTATAACACCCACCAATCAGACCATCCCAAGAACAGTAGTAGTTCCCATTCTACATCACATCAAAGCTAAAACAAGCAGCTTAGTTACCTCTAAAATCACAGAAACTCATTTCAAAATCCTAACTTATCTCCAACTCATTAAGGCTTCTTGTAACTAATCCACAAAAGATGTTTTCTTCCTCTCCTCACTCTTAGCTCAGTCTTCCATATATTTGGTGAAACTTTTCTCGTTGCCTGATGCATCTCACAACCATTCAGTAAAGTTTGGCATCAGGATCTTAAGCAAACTTCCTTCCTCTGTCCTTCCTGCTTTTCTTATTTCTCGAATAGTTTCAGGCGAGCCACAGTATCCGTCCTGTGTGTGTGTCCTTCATGATGTTTACCATAACTTGATGTGTTATTGTTTAAGACGCCCCAGCACTATGTCGCTTCTGGATTAACTCAACAGGAGGGACGAGAGGATGTATCTTTTAAATAAATAAAGGAAGATATAACACAACTCTGTAGAAGAGACAGTTTGTCTTACAGAGTTAAGGTGTACAATACTCTTCAGCTCAAGTGTCATTGATGAAGATGTTGCAAAGTTAAGTAAGCGTGATATAGAGTTCTTCATGAGGGTGTACAGTACTGGCCAGGTTTGAAACTTGTACAGTACATGTTTCTGATTGATACCATTATTGTGTTAATCATTTTTAAATTATTAACTTCTTGTAACTACTAATAATCACAACCATAGTCCATGTATTCATTACATTATTAACTAAGGCTATTTTTGTGTCTACTTGACCAACTGTTCCTTACAGCGTAAAAATTTTTAACAGTGACGTTACAAGCTGCCAGGGGTGAGTCCAAATCATTCTCAAAGGAGACTGACTAGTGTTATGATACGCCCTACAACAGACAGAGACTTAATGGATAGCCAACACTCTCAGACTCACTTCAATCGACTATGTCTGATTCAGTTTTAGGAAGCCTTTTTATTATTATGCGGAGTTTAAGTTCCTCTCACTCTGTACTGATCTTTTGTATTATGACCGAAAAGAAAGTTCTTAAGTGATGTAACATTAAATTGACCTGACATCACTATCACTTGTTTTTAACTCTTCCTCTTATAAGATCTCAGAGTTGACACTATACTAAGGTGGGTTCATCAGTACCTTAACTGCACAGGTATGAGGCCACCCGTGCTTCGTCTCTACAGGTGAACTGGAGAGAGTAGGTACCTCTTTCGACAAGTGTATAGCCAATAGTACCTCAGCAGTGTAGGTGTAGGTGTCAGCTGTACAGGTATGGTGGCCAGCAGTGCCTCAACTATACAGGTGTGGTGGCTAACAGTATGTCATCTGTACACGTGTGGTACAGATGTAGTGGCCAACAGCTGCACACGTGTGGTTCCCAACAGTACAGGTGTATGGCCAGCTGTACAGGTATGGTGACCAGTAGTACCTCAACTGTACAAGTATGGTGGCCAACCGTACCTCAGTTGTACAGGTGTGGGGACCAACATTACAGGTGTGATGGCCAACAGTACAGGTGTCGTGGCCAACAGTACAGGTGTGGTGGCCAACAGTATAGGTGTTGTGGCCAACAGTACACGTGTGGTGGCCAACAGTACACGTGTGGTGGCCAACAGTACAGGTGTGGTGGCCAACAGTACATGAGTGGTGGCCAACAGTGCAGGTGTGGTGGTCAACAGTACAGGTGTGGTGGCCAACAGTACAGATGTGGTGGCCAACAGTACAGATGCGGTGGCCAACAGTACAGATGCGGTGGCCAACAGTACAGGTGTGGTGGCCAACAGTACAGATGCGGTGGCCAACAGTACAGGTGTGGTGGCCAACAGTACAGGTGTGGTGGCCAACAGTACAGGTGTGGTGGCCAACAGTACAGGTGTGGTGGCCATCACCTATCCCTGAGAGAACAAGCTCTGAGTGTACCTGTCCTCTTGTACTCTAAATCAAATTACTATACCAAAATAAAAGTTGTAAGTGAATGAAGATCGTGTGGAGTAAAGGTATATTATATTAATACTTCACCAATATGAAGGGGACTGGTGTCCTCACGAGCCAACCATCATGAAAATGTTCTACCTGACGAAGCCCGTTGACCGCCACCCCGGGCTTCCTACAGGATTGGCTACTCTGGCTCCCTCACCTCTGGCTCCCTCACCTCTGGCTCCCTATTACTTCAGACTTTATTTTCTTCATTTAAGGAACACTATTAGCCTCACGTTATGTTCTGCTCACACTCGAAACACTGTCAGCCCAACACTCGGAACACTGTCAGTCTCACACCCGAAATACTGTCAGCCTTACACCCGTAACACTGTCAACCTCACACCCGTAACACTGTCAGCCTGACACCCGTAACAGTGTCAGCCTCACACCCGTAACACTGTTAGCCTGACATCCGTGACACTGTTAGCCTAACACCCGTGACACTGTCAGCCTCACACCCGGAACACTGTCAGCCTCACACCCGCAACACTGTCAGCCTCACACCCGCAACACTGTCAGCCTCACACCCGTAACACTGTCAGCCTCACACCCGGAACACTGTCAGCCTCACGCCGTGTCACACCGCCTAGCTTGACCCATGGCACCCGCTAGTGGCCAAAATTAATGTAGCTGTGATCGGGACCTTAAATGCAGCCGATATCAGTATTCGCAATACGATAAAGCTCGTCATTAAACTGGTAGTGATCGTATTTCATTTACACACAGCCAACAAAGTGAGCTGCACAATTTTCAGTACACACGAGTCATTGCTTTTGACATGTAGTTCTCGTAATAGAATGAGTAAGGTTCACTGACTGCATTAAAAGGTGACGCACGTGACAGGAATGCTCGAGTGTTTTACCTTTATGAGGACGGCTTAATGTGTCGCCCCGGCCAGCGTTGGAGGCAGCATCAGGCACATGGCAGATAACACGTTAATCTCCTGGTGTTACTACTGCTACCTACCAGGATATTATTTGGCTGTTTTAACCATATTATCAAACACTTTGGAATTGTGATTTTCAAGACGGGTAAATGGTGTGTGGTGATGGGACAGCCATTTGGTGCAGATGTGGATGAAATATGTTTCTCACACACACACACACACACACACACACACACACACACACACACACACACACACACACACACACACACACACACCATAACACTATAAGGACTCTGGTCAGTTACTCTTGACAACTTCCCTAGATCCCCAAGACCTGTGTTCCCTCCCGTAGCACAAACTGTCATGGAGGAGAGTTCCTGCCATCACGTTTTTTACTTCGCTATATTGTACAGCAAAATTTTAAAACAAGAAATTGTACAGTATAAGTTAATGCCTGTAACGTAACAAGGTACTGACTGTAACAAGAGAAGCTAGTGACTGTAACATAACAAGAGAAGCTAGTGACTGTAACATAACAAGAGAAGTTAGCCAACATAATGTGAGGTATCTACAGAGGATAATATAACACAACTGCCTATATAAGCTTAATTCGTCTTCATCTCTACCGCCAAAAGTTTTATTACTGACCGACCATCATACAATATTACAATTAAGTCAGTGCCAAGGTGCCAATACAAAGAACACATCACCACCTCTCACTCAAGAGCCACGAGGACAACACATCTCACAGCTCTAAGCGATGTTGTGGAATTACAGTATTTTTCTATGACAAAACGACAAGGACTTAGAAACACATTAAAATAAATACAGTGATCACCAAGTGTCCCGACCATCTTGGGTTGGGTCAGGTCAGTTTGGGTTAGATTAGGTTGGATTAGATTAGGTTGGGTTTTGTTATGTCAAATCAGCTTAGTTCAGGTCAGGTCAGGAGAGCTTGGGTTGATTTGGGTTAGGTTAAGTTAGGTCAGCTTGGGTTGAGTTGAGTTGGGTTAGGTTAAGTTAGGTCAGCTTTGGTTGGGTTGGGTCAACTTGGGTTGGGTTAGGTGAGGTGAGGTTGGGTTGGGTCAACTTAGGTTAGGTTAGGTTGACTGGTTAAATTCACCTTTATCCCCTGTAATATGACTAAAGTTGTAATAATTTTCTGCTGGATCAAAAAATGACTGAACGACTTGTTAAATTATACGTTTTAGGGGAATGTTCAACTCTTAACCCATAAGATTCTGAAAAGGCCAGCATGAAAAATATATTTGGGAGCATTGAAGCAAGACACAATCTTGACAGATATGAAGGTGTGGTAATTAATTATTACTTGTTTGAAGAAAAAAAAGTGTCTCGTAGTCCGGGAGAAATATCAAATATGTGGTGAAATCTGTGACACATGTTATCTGGTGGTGGTAAACGTTGCTCCTCATACGATACAAACATCTCCCTAACTTACACTCTAGTTTTGAAGGCCAAGTCTTACAAGTTATAACACCGTTATTGTCACACTCACGGACCATTCCACCACTTAACTGCCGCTGTATCTGCCTTGTGATCTTTTATGATCCTCCGAGGCTGCTGCCACCACTACACCAACCAGGGAGCTCTAACACAACGCGACAGTTCCCTAGACTAAGATATTTCCTTCGGTGTCTTGACAATTTGGACTCCTGATAATTAGGACGGCGTTACAGCAAGATGGTGCATCATCAGCCTAGAATGAGGTGTCTCTTTCAAACACTGATTTTTTTTTCCTTCAGATATAAATTTATTTCAAACTTGGATGCCGTTCATTAGTGTATAAAAAATCAGGCGTCATTCAGTGAACGGTCAAGTGAAATTTAAAGACGCAGCCCAGAGCGAGACCCCACATTCCACACTAAAATCACATTTTTCAGGATGTTACTGGCAGGGTTTAGTAACCCACTCCTGCATATAGCGTAAGCATGTCAAAGTACATCTAGAAAGCTGAATGAAGTATTAAGTCGCTAGTATGCAGCCACCGAGAACATCACTAGGGGAATAATTACAATGTCGTCACAAATTTGTTTCTTCGGTGCTCAACGTCCAGCAGAAAGCAGTTGGTCAAGTTCAGCGCCCCCTTGAGTACCCAAGACTTAGTTTATTGTATAGAGTGCTGCCTCACGGGCCGTCATGTCTATGGTCTCACTAAAGGAAGTAAAGTTCGATGAATCATTACAATGTGAAAGAACACAAGTCACATTTCTTGTCAATGGTCATTATAATTTAGACAAACTTGGAGAATGATTGTATAGTTTGTACAGCTCATTTGCATAACAGTAACAATTCATGCTGATGTCTTACTGCAGGTAGTTCACCATCACATCTCCTCCTCCGTAAATAACACCGCGGCTATCATTACCCCATCAGAGGCAACTAACCTTAACTTCTCTGTTCCTTTGATTCAGAATTAAAGTGACGTGTCCAACTTTCCTCCCGGCTTAAAATAACATCACAGCTGGTGAAGGCATTTGGGTTACTTTATAACTCTCAAAAGGGGTTGGATAACATTTGGTCTGCTGCTCCACTATTCTGTTATCAAAGCTCAGGAGATACATTCAGCCCAAACCTTATCACATTCATCAAAGCTTTAACGGTGAGTGCTTTAAATGGATGAATAATTGATGAAGTTCTTACCCAAATATCTTATAGTGACATGTTTGCTGACCTTTTATTGTGTCACAAATATTGTCAACAACTTCTGAGACAACCTCACTCTCAGCCTCAGGGGTTTTTCTTCAAAGCTTCGTCTCAGATGATCCTCCTCAACTGTAACCAAGAAATGTCTGGGTAATGTCAGTATAAGTTTCCCCAGTACATAAACCCTTTAGGTATATTTCTCTATGACTGCACCAATATCACTTAATTCCACCTCCAAGAAATCGGAGGAACAATTAGCACCTTAAGTACGATGCCTTAACCACTTTAGTAAAATATTTTAACGCACCAAATATAATGACTTAACCCATAAAAACAATAACTCCTAATTAAAATATTTTAACCTCTCGAGTACAATAGCATCTATCTGAAAACAGTGACTTATTTCCTTCAGGAAAATAATACTGTATTTGGAGGATTAACATATCGCACTCGCAGGGGTTAAGTTAATGTAAAAGAAATTTTAAACTTGTACTTGTTCATCGATTAATATTTCAGAAAAAAAATCAGCTTACCGTACGTATCCGTTTTGGTTAGGATGTTCCTTCCTTCCTAACCAAACCGAGTACTTTCGGTAACTTTATTTCTATGTCCCAGCTCTATATTTCCCTTGAGGCCTGGCAACACATCCTAAGGTTAGTGTATCTAAGAACTATACCATCTAGACTTTATTTTGTCTATGTTGAGGCAGGCAACAATAAAACAGTGAAATATTAGGATTAAAATGTGTCGACAAGTGATGATGTCGCTAAGCCGTGTGTTGGGTGACATGAGGTGGACGTCGCTCTCAATATTCAGGACAATTGCAGGACGCTTGATCTATGTCTCCGTGGAAGCAACACCGTAGTGAGTAAAACAAAGTGAATCAGTCAGCAGAACCTCTTACGGCCTGGTGTCCCCAGACGCTTCATCACCGCCAATCTTCGTCTCACTCTGGATCCATAGTTAATAACGAAACACCAATTTAAATAATTGCATTAATACTGACGTGGCTGTGTTTTTATTGCCTAGTAGTATGGTGAAGCAGCCGTGTGAATACAGCGCTCACCTACTGTCCTAAGGGTCATTATTTTGATCCTGGAGTGTTCCCAGTCCACCCAGCTGTATATGGGTGCCTAACTTTACAAGTTGGGGAAGTGAAGGCGTTTGAGTGCAGTGCCAACCACGCTGCCTCCTTGTGTACCGCAGTCTGTGTATACAGTGTGCTGTATCCACACTGTTCCTAGCGGGCTGTTATGTCTCTGGGACGCAATTTCACTTTTCACTGCCCAGCAAATAAAAGAAAGTGGCCTCAGTTTTATAATCTAATATCCAAATTTTATCATAAATATGACCATCTTAATCCAAAGGCGATGTCGGTAATGAAATATTAATTACTCGTGAGCCGGGTTCACCCCGAGCCTGTGTAGGAAAATTGGTCAATATGCTCCAAGTTATTACATAATGACCAGGAACTATGGTTCAGGGCCTTCACCGTGTGGAGTCTACACTGTAGAGTCTACAGTGTAGACTCCACCATCAATATTGACCAACACTTGTTGGGTGAGGAAACAAACCAGCGCAGTATGTTTACTTCCTGTACTGTACTGACCTATTATAATCCTAAGTGAGGCCAGACGCCATGTTTACAACACCAGTTCAAACATCTAGCTCATAATTTTCAGATTTGGGAATAATGGAATAAATAAACTTTCTGATCTGAAACTATATATACACTGTATATATATAGTTTCAGATCAGAAAGTTTATTAATATATATATATATATATATATATATATATATATATATATATATATATATATATATATATATATATATATATATATATATATATATATATATATATATTTCATTAGCCCATAAAGCGCTCGGACTTCTACATATAATCAACAACCTCACCCCGCCAAGACTCGAACCCACGATCTTATGTGTGTGACCGAGCGCTTTATGGGCTAATGAAATATATATGGAACCTCGTGTTTCAAAGCCGGATTTGGTAAAACGTTACTCTGATCACTTACGAGGTAAGGGTAGTCCCCTATTGGAGGTTCACGGCGCCATAAGCTCGATGAACAGGCTTTGTGTGAAATATAACAAAGTCTAGGACCGCTTTTAGTGTCCTAGTGGTCTAGAGGTAACGTTCCCCGGTCACACACATAAGATCGTGGGTTCGAGATTAATTATATAAATTATTGAGCCCGACATAATCCACCACACCACAGGAGGAACCTTCACCCAGTACTGTGTCTGGCCTCTGTATTTAAACATACGGCGGCATAACTCTGTCCAACATGCTTCAACTTCGGTAATTATTCTGTGGGTTAAGTTGTAGCCCCGCGAGACCTCCACACTTACCACCCACGACACTCTTGAACGCTGGCTGACTGACGCTCACTACTCTATCTCAACTCCCAACTCTACCTTAAAATAGGATCAACTTACAAACAATTTATATGAGATTCTTTTCGTTACACCATAGTTAGCGTTGTTACATTAGTGCTGCCGGAACCTAAATTATTATTATACCAAACCACCATCAACATTACCAGGTTGGGTTGCTGAATGTGTTATATACCAATTGCTTTTGTTACTGATGTTGTATAAATAGATAATCCTGCAGGT
>NW_024752445.1:0-22676 GCF_018991925.1 Homarus americanus
CCTTCCTCACTCCTACACAACCTTGCATGTCATTCCCTCACTCCTACACAACCCTGCAAGTCCTTCCCTCACTCCTACACAATAATGCAAGTCCTTCCCCCACTCCTACACAATACTACAAGTCCTTCCCTCACTCCTCCACAAAACTACAAGTCCTTCCCTCACTCCTACACAATACTACAAGTCCTTCCCTCACTCCTACACAAAACTACAAGTCCTTCCCTCACTCCTACACAAAACTACAAGTCCTTCCCTCACTCCTATTATCAATACTGAAAGTCCTTCCTCACTCCCTACATTAATACTACAAGTCCTCCCCTCACTCCTACACAATACTTCAAGCCCTTCCCTCACTCCTACACAATACTCCAAATAATTCTCTCACTTTTACACAATACTACAAGTCCATCCCTCACGCCTACACAATACTACAAGTCCATCCCTCACTCGCACACAACATACCAAGTACATCCTTCACTCCTACACAATACTACAAGTCCTTCCCTTACTCCTACACAATACTACAAATCCTTTCCACACTCCTACACAAAACTACAAGTTCTTTCCTCACTCCTACACAAAACTTCAAGTCCTTCCCTCACTCCTACACAATACTACAAGTCCTTCCCTTACTCCTACACAATACTACAAGTCCTTCCCTTACTTCTACACAATACTACAAATCCTTCCCTCACTCCTACACAATACTTCACGTCCTTCCCTCACTCCTATACAAAACTACAAGTCCTTCCCTCACTCCTATACATAACTACAAGTCCTTCCCTCACTACTACACAATACCTCACGTCCTTCCCTCACTCCTATACAAAACTACAAGTCCTTCCCTCACTCCTACACAATACTACAAGAGCTTCCCTAACTCCTACACAATACTACAAGACCTTACCTCACTCCTACACAGTCTTAACAAGTCCATCCCTCACGCCAACACAATACTACAAATCCTTCCCTCACTCCTACAAAATACTACAAGTCCTTCCCTCACTCCTACACAATACTACAAGAGCTTCCCTAACTCCTACACAATACTACAAGACCTTACCTCACTCCTACACAATACTACAAGACCTTACCTCACTCCTACACAGTTCAACAAGTCCATCCCTCATTCCTACACAACTTACCAAGTCCATCCCTCACTCCTACACAACATACCAAGTCCATCCCTCACGCCAACACAATACTACAAATCCTTCCCTCACTCCTACAAAATACTACAAGTCCTTCCCTCACTCCAACACAAAAATACAATTCCTTCCCTCACTCCTACACCACACTACAAGTCCTTCCCTCACTTTACACAACATACCAAGTCCTTCCCTCACTCCTACACAACATACCAAGTCCTTCCCTCACTTCTACACAACATACCAAGTCCTTCCCTCACCCTACACAACATACCAAGTCCTTCCCTCACTCCTACACAATACTGCAAGTCCTTCCCTCACTCCTACACAACATACCAAGTCCTTCCCTCACTCCTACACAACATACCTAGCCCATCCCTCACTCCTACACAACATACCAAGTCCTTCCCTTACTCCTACACAATACTGCAAGTCCATCCATCACTCCTACGCAATACTACAAGGCCATCCCTCACTCCTACACAACATACCAAGTCCATCCCTCACTCCTACACAACATACCAAGTCCTTCCCTTACTCCTACACAATACTGCAAGTCCATCCATCACTCCTACACAATACTACAAGGCCATCCCTCACTCCTACACAACATACAAAGTCCTTCCCTCACTCCTGCACAACATATCAAGTCCTTCCCTTACTCCTACACAATACTGCAAGTCCAACACCCTACACAATACTACACATCCCTCACCCCACACACAACATACCAAGTCCATCCCCTGACCTCACACAACATAGCAAGTCCTTCCCTCACCCTACACAACACTAAGTCCATCCATTACTCCTACACAGTACATAAGACCATCCCTCACTCCCAAAACATACCAAGTCCATCCTCACTCTACACAACATACCAAGTCCTTCACTCCCACATTGTTACAAAGTCCTTCCCTCACTCCTACACACAACATACCACAAGTTCCTTTCCTCACCCCACAACATCCCATGTCCTTCCCCACTCTACACAACATAATAAGTCCTTACCTCACTCCCACACAACATACCAAGTCCATCCCCCCCTCTTACACAATACTACAAATCCTTCCCTCACTCCTACATAATATTACAAGTCCTTCCCCCACTCCTACACAATACTACAAGTCCTTCCCTCACTCCTACACAATACTACAAGTCCTTCTCTCACTCCTACACAACATACCAAGTCCATTCCTCACTCCCACACAACATACCAAGTCCTTCCCTCACTCCTACACAACATACCAAGTCCTTCCCTCACTCCTACACAACATACCAAGTCCTTCCCTGCAGAGTTAATCACCATCTATTAAGTCTCTGATTCTTGTTTTTCATTCGACTTCTGAACTGTAATAAATTATGGTCACTGTAAGCTACAATTCTCTGGTAGGTGTTGCCAAGATATATGTTAAACTTTTCCAGTGCCATAAGCAGAGTCACAGCTTCTTTCTCTATAGTAGAGTAATTCCATTGCACCAGCCCCAACATCACTGGTAAAACATAAATTTTTCTTACGAACCATTCAAAATCTGTCTCTGCCTCGTCCAGTTCAACACATCAATCCATCTGGCAGTCGAACCCGAGGCCTCCATCATCCACAACAGGTACCCTGCCAGTAAGCCACCATACTGTGTTGAATAGTATATACACCAGTGTCAACATTAGATCGGGTTAAAAAGGGGCATACATATTTTAAATTGCAATTTAGAATTTGTAATAGTCTAGAAAAGTTGCTCCTATATAAAGTTTATCAAACTCCAATATATGGTATTAGTCTTGTATTATTACAGTAAAAGATGGCACCAATTTGGAGCCCTTAACTAATACTACGTAGATCTATCCATACTATTAATACTGAAATGTGCTCCTTAATTTGGGTTACTTGATCAACAAACACCTTTCCCTCAATACCAATACTTTGTTCTTTTTTCCATCAGTATATAATATAGTTATCTCTTATTTTTCCTCTTCAGTTTACAACAGTTTACATTACCCATCACCATCTCTGACGTTTGCCTCGAGCTGCTGGAGGCTGCCCACCATCCGTGCCTCCACACTCGCTTATTTTATTTTTTCTAAGTCGCGCATTTTCATCTATATGAAGGCGCCAATTCATGAAATAAGTGTTAACAAATTATGTTTGATGAACATTGTTCACTTCTTTGATAACTGCCCTGTTCACACGGCACGAGAGATGAAGTGCTGGTCAGAGGAAAGGTCGAATGAAATTGACCTTTTGGACTAGCCATCTAAATCTCCAGGTGGTGATGGTGAAATGATTGTGGTGATGGTGGTGAAGCGTTTGTGGCGAAGTGATGTTGGTGATGGTTCAGTGATTGTGGTGATGGTGAAGTGATTGTGGTGATGGTGAAGTGATTGTGGCAAAATGATTATGGTGCAATGATTGTGGTGAAGTATTTAAGTGGGTGAAAGGAATCAATAGAGGAGATATAGATAAAGTTCTTATAATATACGAGCAGGATAGGACTCGGAGCAACGGATTTAAATTGGATAAGTTTGGGTTTAGGAGGAAGATAGGAAGGAACTGGTTCACAAACAGGGTGGTGGACGAGTGAAACAAGCATAGCAACTTTGTAGTAAGTGCTGGATCGCTGGAAAGCTTTAAAAGAAGGCTAGATCGATTCATGGATGATAGAGAGTGGTAGTAACTCTCGACAGGAGCTGCCATGCACAGGTCAACCGGTCTATTGCAGACTCCTTATTTTCTTATGTTCTTATGGTGGTGAAGTGATTGTGGTGATGGTCGTGAAGTGTTTGTGGTGATGGTGGTGAAGTGTTTGTGGTGATGGTGGTGAAGTGATTCTGGTGATGGGGTGAACTGATTCTGGTGATATTGGTGAGTGTTTCTGGTGAAGTGATTCTGGTGATGGTGAAGTGATTGTGGTGGAGGTGGTGAAGCAGTTGTGGTGAAGTTATAGTGGTGAATTGATAGTGGTGGAGTGATTGTGGTAAAGTGATTGTGGTAGTGAAATGATTGTGGGGGTGGTGAAATGATTGTAGCGGTGGTGATGAGAAAGTTGTAACAGCACCTTTTGCATTAAATAAATAGTCACCCAAATGAATCACACCAAATTATTCACTTAGTTATTTAACAAAGACTTGGTAGTTGTTCACGTTATACGCGGCTCAAACTCTCTCAGAAGTCGAGCGAGGTCACCTGACTAATCAAAACACAGCTTGACGCTCGCTTCTCAGCTCACACGCTCGGAGGAGAGGGGCCAGAGTCTTACCACTAGTTAAGGGGTGAACATGTAACTTAAGTGTTCATCATATAAGTGTACTCAAAACACTTCCCTGGATATAATTCACAATACATTCTCTCCCAAACTAAGTACTGTGTATATAATTACTTCAACAATAAAGAAAAAACCCAAAAGAATTGTTTACCTCAGCCATGCCACTTAGGAGTTCCAGAACTTATTTAAAACAATTAATGTGATACACTACAGGCATTACAAAATGATAAGAACATAAGGAGTCTGCAATAGGCCGGTTGCCTGTGCATGGCAGCTCCTGTCGAGAGTTACTACCACTCTCTATCATCCATGAATTTATCTAGCCTCCTTTTAAAACTTTCCAGCGTTCCAGCACTTACTACAAAATTGCTAAGCTTGTTCCACTCCTCAACCAGGGGCGATTCTACGGGGGCTGGGGGCGCCTCCCCCCCAGATTTTGGGCTGGCCCCTGGGTTGGCCCCCCCCCCTCCCCACTTTTTATTCTCAAAATTGTACTTCCAAAAACATTCCTAAAACCAGGAAGTGAGTCAAGTGATTCAGGCAATGGGCGTGCCGCACGCCAGATGCAGGCAAGGGTGAGGTGAGATCACTAAGGTGAGGCCCGGAGGGCAGGAATTGGGAGGGTGCAGATATGCGGGGTGGGGTCACATCACGGTGAATATAAACAAACTGCCTTGTCGGTGATGAACATTACCACTCTGTATTTCCACTGAGGAGGGTGACAGACTGACAGTAATTGTCGAATTTGTCGCCGAAACTACCCAGAAGAAATATTTCGTCTGCCACGGTGCCACTGTGGGCTTTTCTACTTGCTAATTGAGGTATGTTTAGAGAGAACATGTGAGTAATTTTTTAACTATAGGAGGCGGAGTAGCAATCTCTATTAGGGATAATCTGAAGTGTGAAATAAATAAGGAAATAAAAACTGAGCGGAATACAGAAACAATTTGGATAGAATTAAGCGACGGTAGGGAAAAATTAATCACAGGAGTAATATATAGACCTCCCAATCTTGATAGAGTCAATGAGCGACTTATCTGGGATGAAATGCGCAGGGCTTCCATACACAACAAAGTCTGTAAAATAGGACGTGTTATTAAATCTGACGAGGACTCCGAAAACTGCAGGAAGATCTAAACAAATTTTTCGAATGGTCTGAAAAATGGCAGATGAAATTCAACGTGAACAAATGTAAAGTACTCAGTATAGGAGATGTAAACTGGGAAACCAGATACCAGATGAACAACGATGCCATAGAGAAATCCGACTGCGAGAGAAATTTAGGAGTAATGATAAGCAGGAACCTTAAGCCAAGTAAACAATGTGTTTTTGCTCGTAACAAGGCTAATAAAATACTTGGGTTCATACAAAGGAGTGTTAGTTACAAGACTAGCGAGGTCATCCTAAAACTGTATCTTGCGCTTGTGAGACCACACCTGGATTACGCAGTTCAGTTCTGGTCACCGTATTACAGAATGGATATAGAATCATTGGAATGAATTCAGAGGAGAATGACAAGACTAATCCCGGGCATTAGGAGCCTTGAGTATAGAGACAGGTTAAAGCATCTTAATATGCACTCCCTCGAGAGACGTAGAGCAAGAGGCGACCTGATAGAGGTGAATAAGTGGAAGTCAGGGCTAAACAAAGGGGACATTACAAAGGTACTCAAACTATCCAACCAGGAGCGAACTAGTAACAATGGTTTTAAATTAGACAAATTTAGATTTAGGGAACGAACTTGCAAACAGCGATCACAAAGAAATTCGATTCCAGTTAGATTTTCAGGGCAGACGTAAGGAAAATTCCACTAACGTACCAGATTTCAGAAGGGCAAACTTTGACAGTTTAAAGAGGCAGCTGAGAGAGGGGGTGTCGCGCTTGGCCGTGAACCTGACAGATGACACCGACCTGATAACGAGATCTGAGATTGCCGAGTTCCACGACAATTTGAATAATAATAATAATAATAATAATAATTAACGGTTTATTGAAAGAGCTTGGCAGCCAGAAGGCTGAAAATATACAGTTACATATTTGGGGAATGGGTTACGAATTACAAATAATATACAAGTGACATAAGTGACACAAATAAGACATATAGTAACTTAGATGGGGATCAGCTCAAAATACAGTTCATTTCAACATAGTGACAGTGTAGGGAGCAGTGTTTACTGGGAGTGAATACACTGATTTATTACATGTTATTGATAATTTTACAATGGTTGGGACTGGGCTGTTCTTATAGCGATCAGTTCGTGCACGTATGGGCTGGATGCGGTTGTGGTGTCGAACAGCAATTCTCGGACAGGGGATCTCAGGTGGTAGTAGGGGCCGGTGTCGGGGATGGTGTAGAAGCTTCTTACCAAATTTGCAGATGAGGCCGTGGTGATGGTCAGTGAGAGTCGAAAGGGTCAGTGTGTTGAGCGCTTCTTGATATGTGGAGTAGGAAGGGGAGAGAATAATCTTGCATGCCCTCTTTTGCACTTTTTCTAGGTGTTTACGTTGTGTGGCATTTAGGGAGGAAGACCAGGTGGGGGAGGCATAGGTGAGCTTGGGAAGTATGAATGTTGTGTATACACTGAGGAGCTCGTGTGCAGGAACTCCGAGGGACTTGAGTCGGTGGAGGAGGTGGAGACGGAAACTGGAGGATTTGACAACTTCACTGACGTGTGGTTTCCAATTTAGTTTGTTGTCTATGGTGACGCCGAGGAGCTTCGTGGAATCTACAACCTGGAGTGTGTTCGGACCTAGGGTAATGGAAGGAGGTGGGACAATGTCGGAGGAGAGGTTGATGTGCATAACCATGGTCTTGGTATGGTTGATGGTGACATGGTTGTTGGTGGCCCAGTTTTGGAGACTGGTCAATAAATCCTGAAGGGCGGTATAGTTGGGAGCAGAATTGTTGACGCTGATCCCAATGGTGGAGTCGTCGACATATTTCCAGCGAGCAGGGGTTTCTCTTAGGGCATCATTGATGAGCATAAGGAAGCAGAGTGGTCCCATCTTGGTGCCTTGGGGGACGCCACAGGTGAGTGACTGAAAGGTGGAGACAGCCCCTCGGAAGCGTACAGCTTGGCGTCGGTCACTGAGGAAGTCTGTAAGCCATGGTATGAGACTTCTCCGAAGCCCGAGGTCAATAGCTTTGTTTATGATTATATTGTGGTCGACTAGGTCGAACGCTTTAGTGAAATCAATGAAGGCGACAGCTACAGACGTTTTTCGTTTCTCGAGATGGCGGTATATGTAATCGAGAAAGCTGACAAGACAGTGAGTGGTGGAGGAAGTTTTCATGTTGCCAAATTGCTGAGGGTCTACGACTCCTGCAATATCAGCATAAGCCCAGTCAAACACAAAACTTTCACAGATTAGGCTGGGTATTGGGGTGATTGCAATAGGTCGTAGCTGATTTAAGGATTGTGGGCTGGTTGACTTGGGCACTGGTGATACATAAGAGGTCTTCCAGTCAGCTGGGCATCTGGCTTGACTGAGAGAAGCATTGATGATGGAGCAGAGGGGTTTAGCAAGCTCCGGGGAGAACTCCTTGAATAGTTTCATTGGTAAGTCAATGGGGGTGGTAGAGCGTTTTAATTTTAGTTTGTCCAGGCGTTTTGCTACGTCAAATTCCTCTACTAAGTCAGTGGGAAGGGGGGCTGGTAGGTAAGCAGGGAGAGTGGTTGTGTCAAGCCGTGGGAGCGTCTGGCATATAGTAGCGAAATGGTTATTTGTTTGCTCAGCTGCGTCAACATTAGTGAGATGGCTAAGGAAGGGGAGGGGGTGTGTCATATTGTTTAGTCCACAGAGTTCTTTAAGCTTACCATACCATTGACTGATGTTGGTCTGCTTCAGGTGTTGTAATTTGGTTGGGTAGTGGGACTTCTTTGCAGTGCGTATTTCGCGGATGACTCTGTTGCGAAGTGACCTGTAGCGGATGTGGTCATTGAGATGAAAGGCTCTGTCTCTCTGTTGCATAAGTCTTTTGATCCGAGGTGTGATCCAGGGCAAGTCAGCTGGGTGAGATCTGACGGACTTCTCGGGGAAGAAGTGGTGGTGAGCTTCGGTGGTGGTGTTGGTATAATTTATCCATTTGGTTTCCACGTCATCCACGCTGAGTACTTCAGTCCAGGGATAGTGAACTATCCACTGTCCAAAGAGGCGTACTGCAGAGTCAGTAATCGGCCTGTAGGTCTTGATGTAGGGTCTCTGTACTTGAGTGGGAGTGGCAGCAGGGGACCAGAGCACTGATAAGTGTGTGCTACACCCGATAGGAGGCAGTGGTTGAGGAGGTTGGTACTGGTCCGCTAAGTCAGTTAAGATAAGGTCAAGGGTGTTTTGACCGTGTGTGGGGAAGGTCACAACTTGTGATAGTGATAGCTGGTCCTGGATATCAGTGGTGTCAATTTCATTTAAATCCCCACATAATACTAACTTGGCACATGGGTACCTAACTCTGAGGTGGTCTGAGGTGGTGATGAGATGATTGATAAGAGTGTCTCTGGTGGGTGATCGAGGCGGATGGTATGCCACACAGATTATGACGGAGGCAGTGTTGCGTGGGTGTGCCCGCAGCACGACACGTACCCATAATGCTTCCACATCTGCTGGGACTTGAACATCCAGGCGTGACGGGCGTAGGTCATCTTGACAGAAGAGGGCAACGCCCCCTCCGCGTCTTTGTGGACGAAGGTGATGAAAGAGTTGATATCCCTCAATGTGACACGTTTCAGGTACAATTTGCCAAGTCTCACATATGCACAAAGGCAGAACATACCATACAAAAAACTCAGATCAGACAACAATGACCCTAAATGGATAAATAATTATTTAAAGAACATTATTGGCCAAAGGAAGGCTATAGGTAGAAGGATAAATCGTGGCGAAATTCACCTCCGGGACTATTATAGGATATTGGCGAGTAGGGTTAAAACCGAGATAAGGAAAGCAAAGAGGAATAATGAGGTAAGGCAGCAAGGGAGGCGAAGACAAACCCCAAAGGATTCTACCAAATGTATCAAACTAAAACACGAGAAAAAATTGGACCAATACGGTCAGACTCCGGCGAGCTCACTGATAACGACGGAGAAATGAGCAATAATTTGAATAAATATTTTTCAACAGTTTTCACCACCGAAAATTTAAACATGATACCCGAGGCACCGACTCTATTCAGAGACAGTGAAGAAAACAAATTAAGTGAGATAGTAGTGACTAGTAACGATGTTAGTAAGCAAATAGACAAATTAAAGCCTAATAAGTCACCTGGTCCCGATGAGATATTTGCCAGAGTATTAAAGGAATGTAAGGAAGAGCTTAGTATGCCCTTAGCAAAGTTGTTTAACATGTCCTTAAAAACAGGTGTAGTTCCAGAATCCTGGAGGATAGCGAATGTAATACCGATTTTCAAGAAGGGGGATAGATCACTATCCTCTAACTACCGCCCAATCAGTCTAAGATCAATTGTAGGCAAATTACTGGAAGCAATCATTTCAAACTCTATTCGAAATCACCTGGAGAATCACCGATTGATCAATGATTCCCAGCATGGCTTCACAACCGGACGTTCTTGCCTAACTAATCTATTAACATTCTTTTCATCAGTTTTCGAATCGGTGGACGAGGGGCACAATTATGATGTGGTATATCTCGACTTTAGTAAAGCCTTCGACAGAGTCCCCCACGAAAGACTAATTAGAAAGGTAGAAGCTCATGGCATCAAAGGTGACATCCTTAAATGGATTAGGGCGTGGTTACAGGACAGGAAACAGCGAAGTGAGCATTAACGGCACTAAGTCCCATTGGAGCAACGTCACAAGTGGAGTTCCCCAAGGCTCAGTACTTGGACCATTATTATTTATTATATACATAAACGACATAGATATCGGCATAGACAGCAACATAAGTAAATTTGCTGATGACACTAAAATTGGACGTGTTATCAAATCTGGAGGACTCGGCAAAACTACAGGAAGATCTAAACAAATTTTTCGAATGGTCTGAAAAATGGCAGATGAAATTCAACGTCGACAAATGTAAAGTACTCAGTATAGGAGATGTAAACAGGGAAACCAGATACCAGATGAACAACGATGCCATAGAGAAATCCGACTGCGAGAGAGATTTAGGAGTAATGATAAGTAGGAACCTTAAGCCAAGTAAACAATGTGTTTTTGCTCGTAACAAGGCTAATAAAGTACTTGGGTTCATACAAAGGAGTGTTAGTTACAAGACTAGCGAGGTCATCCTAAAACTGTATCTTGCTCTTGTGAGACCACACCTGGATTACGCAGTTCAGTTCTGGTCACCGTATTACAGAATGGATATAGAATCCTTGGAAAGAATTCAGAGGAGAATGACAAGCTTAACCCGGGCATTAGGAACCTTGAGTATAGAGACAGGTTAAAGCATCTTAATTTGCACTCCCTTGAGAGACGTAGAGCGAGGGGCGACCTGATAGCGGTGTATAAGTGGAAGGCAGGGCTAAACAAAGGGGACATTACAAAGGTTCTCAAATTATCCAACCAGGAGCGAACTCGTAACAATGGTTTTAAATTAGACAAATTTAGATTTAGGCGTGAAATAGGTAAACACTGGTTTGGAAACAGAGTAGTGGATGAATGGAACAAGTTACCAAATATCATCATTAACTCAAATACGCTGAATTGCTTCAAACATATGTTGGATGCTCATATGAGCAATAGGGGTTGGGTGTAAACGGGACTGCCCAGTATGGGCCAACAGGCCCGCTGCAGTTTCCTCCATTCTTATGTTCTTATGTAACGTCCATTTCGTCTATCAAGGGACTGAATGAGTTGGTACACTTAGCTGTTGTTGTCGTTGTTGTATCCTTGGTGTATTTCTTGACCACCAGCTTGGTAGTCCCTCTCACAACCTTCCATTCGTCATTCACCGGCTTTCCCTGTCTCGTTTCTTCCTTCATCTTTGATATCTCTTCCTTTAATTTCAAGTTTTCTTGCTCTAATTTCAGGGTTTTTTTCCTTGGTATTCTGTAACTCGGTCCACAGATGGGCATAACCCCGTTTACAAGTAGCACTAGCCATATCTGATAATTATCATCCCCGGGAGTGGAGCTAAGCTGCCGTGACCTTTCCCCTAGTGAGGTCAGAACACAACTGGGTGAGGTCAGAACGTACATACATTGTAAAGACACTGCTATATTTTTCAATGTTTGTTATGTGGTACACCCGCCCTTTATGTGACTATGTGAGCAATAATACAGTTTTAGAGATATGTTCAAGTGTGTCAATACTCTAACGAATCATGATTAGTGGAATAAGAGTATTGCCAATATACCGCCATATGCTGATTATTTTAGGCTGGCGTCATGAGAGACGTTACTTCACATTTGTCAATCAAAATTGGTGTAATAATGCCAAAAACTGATCTTGCAAGTTGTACACATGTTTGGTTTTGCCCCCCAACATTTACCTTGGCCCCAAAGTGCCCCTCCCCCCCCACTTTCCGAAGGCTAGAAACGCCACTGTCGTCAACCACCCTATTTGTGAACCAGTTCCTTCCTATCTCCCTCCTAAACCTAAACTTATCCAACTTAAATCCGTTGCTACGAGTCATATTTTGCTCGGATACTATAAGAACTTTATCTATATCTCCTTTATTGATTCCTTTCACCCACTTAAATACTTCTATCTTATCTCCCCGCACTCTTCGTCTTCTAGGGAGGGGTGTTACGATACTTATTTTCAGACAATACTTGCTGCTGTTGCTGGTTCGTGAGGTATTGATGGTGATGGAAGATTCTTGCTGGTTCGTGAGGTATTAATGGTGATGGAAGATTCCTAGTTTGTTCGTGACAGAGGCCAGCTGCGTCATGACAACACAAGTCTTTCAATTGTGTAAAAAAAAATTAGCACGACGGCTGAAATTTGTTGGTCATATCATCCCCTAACTGCAGCCGGCAATGTTATTAATGCTGTACCGACACCCACCTCCCACAGGCAACCATTTTTCCCGCCGTCCCCCACCACACACCCTAAACCAGGGATGAGTGTAGTGTCCCCAATATCAAACTATAGTGTATCTTAGTATAGTTATCACAGCTTTCACGTTTACACAGCTGGGTACTGCACACAATAATTGCCTGATATATAAGAGGGCTAATTGTCCTTTGTAATCGAGAATAGCCGGTCATTAAGCCACCGTATGTGGGAATTTGCTTTAAGTGTAGATGTTGCCAATAACACAATACCTACACTGATGGCTGGTGACTTGGGTAATCTTGTGTCAATGGATAACCACGGGAGACCGGTCAAATCTTCACACCGCACTGGATAAACAATACCCCAGACTATGAACCACTAATCAATGTAGATGGAGCCGAGAAACCGAAAATATCCACCTCGTTAGGAATCACTCCCAGGAATACACACTTACGAGGCGAGTGACCTAACTACACACAGTTCTCGCGTACTCCACCAAGGTCAAGTTTCTCTTTACCATAAAATACAACACGTCTCACTGATCCTCCCGTGTAGTAAACTGTTTTCATCGTAGGTGTACAACTTGCCCCCCCCCCCAAGGCTACCTTAACTACATGTGTGTTCTCTAATCATCTGTTAAAGGAAATACTAATGTAAGAATCTATTTGAGTAAAGGCAACAGACGGCGGCTTAATTGGTCTACCATTAACTTCATATTCATGTTACAGTAACTCTCTGGGGGTCGGCTGTCCTCCCAGGGCTGTGAATAAACCTAAGCCTTAACACTGGACGGCTGGTGGGCGGCGAGAGTTAACACTGTGCCTCACCTTTTTTTTCTGGAGTAAATTTTAATAATAAAAAAGCAAGTATTACTGTCTAGGTGTGTGTAATAATGATGATGATAAATAATAATAATGATGATGATGATGATGATAATGATGATGATGATGATGATGATAAAAATAATAATAATAATAATAATAATAATAATAATAATAATAATAATAATAATAATAATAATAATAATAATAATAATAATAATAATAAACGGTTTATTAGTAGAGTTGCAGCCGATAGCTGAAAATATACAAACTTACATGTGATGGGGGGGCAGGATGGGAGTATATTGGGTGAGGGAGGGAAGGGAAGAGGTGGATGTGTATACTGGGTGAGGGAGGGAAGAGGTGGATGTGTATACTGGGCGAGGGAGGGAAGAGGTGGATGTATATACTGGGTGAGGGAGGGATGAGGTGGATGTGTATATTGGGTGAGGAGAGGAAGAGGTGGATGTGTATACTGGGCGAGGGAGGGAATGTGTAGGAGGGAGGAAGAGGTGGATGTATATACTGGTGAGGAGGGAAAGAGGTGGATGTATATATTTGGGTGAGGAGGAAGGGAAGAGGTGGATGTGTATACTGGGTGAGGGGGGAAGAGGTGGATGTGTATACTGGGCGAGGGGGGGAAGAGGGTGGATGTATATCACTGGGTGAGGAGGGAAGAGGTGGATGTGTATATTGGGTGAGGAGGAAGGGAAGAGGTGGATGTGTATACTGGGCGAGGGAAGAGGTGGATGTGTATACTGGGTGAGGGAGGGAAGAGGTGGATGTATATACTGGGTGAGGGAGGGAAGAGGTGGATGTGTATATTGTGTGAGGAGAGAGAGAAGGGAGGTTAGGTTAGGAGCATGTAAAGTTATATTAGGTTTGAATCATTTTTAAGTGAGATCAAGGTTAAGACCCAAACAAATAAACAAACACACAAACGCAAAATCATACACGAACACGTACACCCAAAAACATCTTCACAAACACATACAAAATCATACCCAAAAACATACCAAATCATGCACAAACACACAAAAATGCATACACAAGACACACACACACACACACACACACACACACACACAATATACAATGATAGGAATAGAAAATAAAAGACCAACTCCCTCCCAACGTCAGATGAGGTCAGGAACACCTATATTTACGGCGGCGGCCCCTTGAGGGATCACTTGTGGCAGCTCACACCACCCAGCCATTATTTCACCACAGTGCCGCTACCATCACCACCATTAGGCCATCACCAACAATTTAGCTTCACCAACAATTCAGCTTCATCAACAATTTAGCTCCACCAACAATTTACCATGGCTACAGTATCACCATCACTACCACCCACCCACACACTCCCACGGCCCGCCCACACACACAGGTGCACACTGGTTCATAATTTCCTCCTCATCAGCTTATAAAAATGACTGCCGGGAATTTAACAACGATGTAGGTAGTTGACCGTCCATGTGGTCATATCATTTTTACGTCCGTCTGTCTGTCTGTTTATCTGTCCGGCCGTCTGAGAGTTGTGAACAGAACGACGGGCATTAAACAGTGGATTCTAAATTGCTCTCGAAATATGTCAACACGACCTAGGAAGAGTTCAATAATCTGTAAAGGGTTCGTCACCTGGCCTAAGGGTCACTAGGAATCTAATTTTAAGTTTAGCGAAATGAAGGAGGTCAAGTACAGTGCCTCCAGCTGTACCGGAAGACTAGGGTGATACACTCTTACTTGTTATTTATTTTAGAACTGTATTTTGAAGAGCGGCGAGTTTAACACACGCACACACACACACACGGTATCAGGACAATTGCTCGCCGACAACTGCCCGACCTGACCTGACTTACTGTGTTCATTTTAGCCTACCAGTTTAGGGATTATCCTTACCTGACCTGACCGACGTACTTCGGTAAAACCTGCCAGTTTAGGGAGTAGCAATGACCAGTCTGAGTTCAGTGCTTAAACTGTTCACAGCTCATCTATAATTCTCCAGGTATATTATTACTTTTCGTCTCACCTTATCATGAAGTTCGTCCAAAGTGAACGTGGTAAAACGAAGCTTATTTATGATGGCTACATCTATGTGAAGCAGAGAGAACTGGCAAATGGTGTTATATCCTATGAATGTGAGAAACGTCGGCATAGTAACTGTATAGCCAAAGTTATAGTTTGTGGACATGAAGTAGTTGGCCATGTAAATGACCACACCCATGATGCTGACATCCAGCGCCCAGAAGTACTGTCTGTCAGGCAGGAAATCAAGATGAAAGCTACTAACACCCAAAAGACCGCGCAGCAAATTATTACCAAAACAGTTCAGACCATATCAGAAGGGGCCTCTACACAACTACCACCTGTAAGACATATTCGACGTGCAGTAAGAAGCTACAAACAAGCTGTTGATGCTCCTCATCCCATTCCACCAAACCTAGCTGACTTGGTCATTCCATCTGGGTATAAGATTACAGCTGACGGTGAAAATTTCCTCTTGTATGATAATGGACCGAGTGATCAACGTAGGCTAGTGTTTTCCACAGCCCAAAACCTCAGGCTACTGGAGAATTCAACTGATTGGTTTGCTGATCGAACATTTAAAGTTGTACCTGAACTGTTTGGATCACCTGAAGAATTGTCACCCCAGAGTTTGGCAGGGTGACAATTCTTCAGGTGGGATATCCTGGGGTGATGAATCTTCAGGTGGCAACACCTGGGGTGACAATTCTTCAGGTAGGGTCAGGACCCTCCATGGTTAGTTTAGGTGTATATTATTCTTTTTTCTTTAAACTTTTCACAATAAAGATGCATAACATTCTGGCTTCAAAAAGAGTTATTCCTTGTGTTTATGCTCTGCTATCAAACAAGCAACGAGCAACATATCAAGACCTTCTCCATCAATTCCTCACCATTAGCCCTATGCTCAATCCAAAGACCTTTCTCATCGACTATGAAGAAGCTGCCAGGAGTGCCATTGAAGAGGTCTTCCCAACGCAACAGTCAAGGGATGTTTCTGCCACTTATCGCAAAACATATACCGCAAGGTGCAACCTGAGGAATTACAAGGAAAATATCAAATCGGTGCTGACATTGCCCTGAAAATTTTATTTATTTATTTTTTTTACGGGGATTAGCCCAGCCGGGCACAAGTCACTGACCCACATCGGGGCCTGGGGGGCGAAAATGTAATAATAATTATAATTCATAGTAAATAAAATTTATAATAAAAAGTAAAATAAAATATTATTGGTAATAATACTAATAACAACTCTGTGATAATAATAATAATAAATACAAAGAAATACTAGAATGAAAAAATAAACAGTGAGAAACGCTATATGTATGTTGTGTTGTTATGTAAGAGAAACAATTGAGACCCTACAATAGTGTGTAAATGAGGCAGAAAGACAGATCAGCAACCTGGGACTTGGTCACAATTTTCGTGATGCCATATGGCAGCAGGGTCTACCATTAGACAACACATTACGCTGCCAATATCTTCCCAGGCGGCAGTACCTCCCTGTTTGGTAGCTGCCTACTACCAGCTCTGGCATTCATCCCACAAGATGAAGTGGTTGACGCATTCGAGACACAGCAAGAGACTATGCCACTTGAAACTGATCCTGTCATAGACTACTTCTAAGATACATACATTGGCAGACAACGTCGACATAATAGGCGAGCTCCACGTTTCCCTGTCAGTATGTGGAATATTCATGATCGTGTAGACGAAGATTTACCTCGCACCAACAACTCCTTGGAAAGATGGCATAACCATATGCAAGCTAACATTACTACATTACCATCCAAATATCGGGAAATTTCTTAAAGTGTTGAAGAGGGAGCAGCAGGCACTGACCGCCATCACCATCAACCAGATTATTGCAAGAGATCCAGCACCACCTAAGAGGAAACGTTACCAAGGTTCAACGGCCACAATAGCAACCATCGTATATGACTTCGAGAACCGCCATGTGTTGGACTTTTTGAGAAGGACAGCCCACAACTTGCAATTTTAGTGTGATATATATCAGTCAATTTTTAAATATTGAATATGACTGATCCACCATTTTCTCACTTAACCACAATTTTGTATCAATGTTTCTCTAATTACAGAATTTTAGTGTTAACAAAAATGTGTGAGTTGTTTATTTTGTGTATATAATTATTACTACAAATAAAACATGAAAATAAGGCATTAATTCTTAGTGTTACTTTTTTCTCTCTATTCAGTTAGTTCCATGTTTTGTGCCAGTTATTCACTGGCAATGGGGGGCAATTGTCCTAGAACATCGCCCCCCCCCCCCAACACACACGCGGCAACTGTCGCTATGACAACAACAACAACAACAACCACCACCACCACCACCACATCATCATCAACAACAACCACCACCACTACAACAACAGCAACACAGCCGCAGCTGCTATAAATTAAATCAACTCCTTTTGGTAAATATTTCTTTATTTTTATTTGAAATAACGAAAGACTAAAATAATGTAAGAATAATATAAAATAACGTAACTTTCTCCGGGACCAGGAGGGAAATAACTTGGAGCTAGAAACATATTTCCGTAACTACGTAATGTGATCTCATGTTGTCACTCCCGCCATATTCATCAGGTCTTTTAAACGACTGTAATAAAACATTCTAACATTAGTTAATGTCAATACCAAACGAGTCAATATTTACTCCCTAACCATCTACATATCCCGATTTTTTTGATTGATTAATCATTCAGTCAGACATTAATTCCTCTATTAATTTAGTATTGTAGTTTATTCGTGTCCTGACTGAGAACACTCTGGGCAACATCATATTACCTGCTACTGAGGTGAGTGTAGACCGGACTACTTCGTGCATGATGATTTCAAATATGAAATCAGAATTGATCTATTACATCAGGTTTTTTACTTATGAAAAAAAAAAGGTTTTCAAATAACAAATTCGTCTTAATATGCCCAGTAGTTATTTCATATCGTATTCATGTATTGTACTGCAAGCCATTATACCGTGTTCCGTGCGTGGTCATGAAAATATTATATATTATATTATAATTAAAATATATATTATATATATATGGAATATATACGGTGACCTAAAAGTGATTGTCCTATTCCGTGGTCTGCAACTTGGATATACCAACACACGTGTTTCTTCTGTTAGTGAAACAGCCGAGATGAAGCTCATCACAACAAGAAAACAGATTGGCCAGCAACAACAGACTTTACGCCAGGACAATTCAATGTATTGTACAGTACATCACCTGCCTCGGTAAATCTACATAAGATATGCCTTCAGCCACTACATACAGTATTAAACTTGATTTAATGAAAATTTTTGTAAAGAAGATACATGTTGAGGGTGAAGTATTTCTGTATCTGAAAGTAAAGTTTGGGTCAGTTTTATCGGAGGCCAAACTTGAGGCTGGGATATTTGTGGGGCCACAGATTCAGGAGTTATTATCCGATCCAGTTTTTAGTCAAAGTTGGCCCCAGTAGAGCTGACTTCACGGGAGACTTTCAAACTGGTAGTGCATAATTTCCTGGGCGCTACAGAGCAGAGAACTAGGTCGAGTTAGTTAAACATGTGAACAAGGGCCTATGAAGAAATGGGTCGCCGTATGTCGATCAAAATATATTTTTCTACATTCACATGGGGACTTCTTCCCGGATAACCTTGGTGCTGGGAGGAATGAACGAGGTGAGAGGCTCCACCAAGACATTAACATTATGGAGACGATATCAAGGGCGTTTCAATCCCCACATGACGGGGGCTACTGCTGGGACAAACTTGAGATGATCACAAACGTAGAACAAGTGTCCTAAATATTTTGGACCGTGAGTCATGAGTGTATTGCTCTTACTGTCTTTGTTATTTGTTTTACACAGTTGTGGTTTCTTCGCTGACAATGACTATGATTTATTTTGTATTTCGAGCCTCATATGCAATATATATCTATATATTTTCTCATACAACCACATTTTTAATAAATACGACTTGAAATGTAAATTTAGCCGATACTAAAAATTCTTATTTCAGATTTAAAATCAGCATGTATGAATTAATAGATAACAACTATATTTATCGCAGTACCAGACAAAAGTTTCGTTTTGTTGTTCATGTAATATAATACTTTAATTATATTCAATTAATTATATATAGTAATATTGCGGTGTAGATTTCATGATAACGAAGATGGTGACGAGAAGTTACCACAGGGACACAGGTGATAGGGGAGGGGGGAACGTCATGAAATCTGTTATCATGGTATCCGTAGGCATGGTAACGTTAGTGAAAGAAAGCTGCATTACCATGATGACGACGATTAAGTTACCATGTCGACGGCGAAATTGTTACAAACGCCATAATAACGGGGTAGTCATGTTACCATAACTATAAACTATCACCATAACAACAATAAGAGTGTTACCATTGCGGCATTACAGTGAATATACGGACACCACCATGGCAGCGAAAGGTAGGGGTGGCACTGTACATCTTAAGCTTTAATATAGTTTTACGTCCAGCCCCAACTCTCAATAAGCTGCCTCAACCCTCAATTATCACCCCAACCCACAAGTGGCCACCCCCAACCTATAAGAAACCACCCCAACCTACAAGAGGCCACCCCAACCTACAAGAGGCCACCCCAACCTAAAAGAGGCCACCCCTAACCTAAGAGGCCACCCAACCTAAAAGGGCCATCCCAACCTACAAGGCCACCCCAACCTACAAGGGCCACCCTAACCTACAAGACGCCACCCCCACTATAAGACGCCACCCCCACCTATAAGGCGCTGTAATGATTGTTTATCAGACCACAGCTAACACTCAGAGAATTACAACACATATAACATTAAGTTTGGGCCCACATGGTTCCCCCACTTACCAAGTTGACACACCCTGGGTCAGGACCCAAGGGACCTGACCTCGTCCACTAATTGCTTGAGTTAACCCTGTGATATGACCATGTTAAAGAAACCACACCTTGCCGAGACACCTGGGCGGTTATAATTAAGTAGCATAACCGACGCAACTGTCCAGATCTAACCAGTTTAGTGTTAACTGGGAGAGGTCATCTGCCAGCTCTCCTCCAATATAAAGGCCCTGCAGTCCCGTCCATGAGCGGTTCTAGCTGCGTTAGTCATTCCCAATTCATATTCAGACAACTTTCACAACACTATCTACGGAAGACGGAGTCACGCTCGTCACTAGTCGAGGTGGGGAGGGAGACTACCCTCCCCACCACCGCATCTCCAGCTAGGAGTCTCCCATAGGAGACAGTCCAGAAGCACCTGCTGGGCCTCCCACAGGTCACACGTGAGTCTTTGTCAGAGCTATCCAAAGGGTGAGTTACTTACGTTGAAAGTGTATTCATTTCATGTTTGTGTCCGAGGGTCAGTGCCTAGTAACGTAAATATAATATTCGAGTAATGTTTCCATGCCACGTATGTGCTATTAACTTCGATATAATGTTCTATTAATGTGCCTGTGTCATTGAGTGAATAATAAATAGCAGTATTGAAAGCAGTGTTTACAAGATGTCCCTTAAGAACGTAATATATGTGTGTTGACGTAGAAAATTACTAACCGGCCACGCTACCAACTTCCTCTCTTTACTGTACATCCTACAACTAAATATTCTATCTATACTTTCTACTTCGAAACTTCCCCATTTTAACGCCACCCCCCACCTATAAGACGCCACCCCCCCTATAAGACACACCACCCCCCTATAAAGACACACCACCTATAAGACGCCACCCCCCTATAAGACACCACCCACCTATAAGACGCCACCCCCACCTATAAGAGGCCATCCCACAACGTGAGGCCACCCCACAGCGTATAGAGAGGCCACCAGCATCTCCAGAGGCCACCCACAACGTATAAGCCACCCCACAACGTATAAGAGGCCATCCACAACGTATAAGAGGCCACCCACAGCGTATAAGAGGCCACCCACAGCGTATAAGAGGCCACCCACAGCGTATAAGAGGCCACCCACAACGTATAAGAGGCCACCCACAACGTATAAGAGGCCACCCACAAGGCATATGAGGCCACCCACAAGGCATACGAGGCCATCCCCACCTATAAGAGGCCACCCACAACGTATACGAGGCCACCCCCACCTATAAGAGGCCACCCCGTGTTTTAAAGTCAACTCGCCGTCATATACTGTACATCTCACTTCATCTCGAACTAAGAGTCACTTTCCGTCCAGTTAACTACAACTTACCGGGTTAATTGTCAGCTTCAGTGCGTAATTGCGAACCTTAGCGCCAGCCTCTAGTGCGTAATGTGATGATCTTTTCGCTTCAACACGACTCTTACTTTTTCGCTTCAACACGACCCTTACTTCGCGTCTTTTATGACCCGGTGGTGTTAAACATGGAATTTGGTCCCTGGATCACTTATTTTTTCCCGGGTGATATTGTAAAAAGTAATTTATCCACAGTGTATATTAAACGTGTATATTTTGTCCAAATTTTTCTCCAGTACGTCAATATCATCATGGTGGCAGTCATTCTGACGCCATTATATCCATCTTTAACCAACTTGAAAATAGTCCTCGATCTTCACCAGAAGATATTTCGATTTTAATTGTACTAAAATATCTAAACATATCCAGGGAAAGATGATTATATTGTGTGTGTGTGTGTGTGTGTGTATCAGTACGAGTTTACATGCATCCGTGCGAGTATACATGTATGCATGTGTACTGTACGTGTTGGAGCTCTAAGACAATGACCCACCGTCACCCAACCATACATATAAGAACATAAGAATGGAGGAAACTGCAGCGGCCTATTAGCCCACTGGGCAGTCCCGTTTACACCCAACCCCTGTTGCTCATATAAGCATCCAACCTATGTTTGAAGCTATTCAGCGTATTCGAGTTAATAATGATATTTGGTAACTTGTTCCATTCATCCACTACTCTGTTTCCAAACCAGTGTTTACCTATTTCACGCCTAAATCTAAATTTGTCTAATTTAAAACCATTTATGAGTTCGCTCCTGGTTGGATAGTTTGAGTACCTTTGTAATGTCCCCCTTTGTTTAGCCACACTTCCACTTATACACCCGCTATCAGGTCGCCCTCGCTCTCTACGTCTCTCGAGGGAGTGCAAATTAGATACTTTAACCTGTCTCTACTCAAGGTTCTATGCAGGATTAATCTTGTCATTCTCCTCCTAATTCTTTCAAGGATTCTATATCATTCTCTTAATACGGTGACAGAACTGAACTGTAATCCAGGTGTGGTCTCACAAGGGTGCCTAAGATTCCATTTTAGGATGACCTCGCTAGTCTTGTAACTAACACTCCTTTGTATAAACCCAAGTACTTTATTGGCCTTGTTACGAGCAAAAACACATTGTTTACTTGGCTTAAGGTTCCTACTTATCATTACTCCCAAATCTCTCTCGCAGTCGGATTTCTCTATGGCATCATTGTTCATCTGGTATCTGGTTTCC
>NW_024752446.1:0-10883 GCF_018991925.1 Homarus americanus
TACTACACTACATTACCGTCACCACTATACCAAACCTGTGTAATATTAACACACTAATACACTATTACGACATCACCAAATCCATCAATAAACAGTACATCTTCCTTTACACTTGATTAGAAAGAAAAACAGGAAAATATGCCCAGAATCTCAATTTCATTCACTAACATTACGAAAAATTACAAGAGTTAAGAGTCAAAGCAAGATATGTGCTGTACGCAATGTTGATGTTATTTTGTTCGCCATCATTGTGTCCTTAAGTTAATCTGTTTTGTGAAGTATATCCTCGGACTTGGGAACAAATCATCATGTGTACCTTTGAGTATTAAGGTCTTGATCCATTTCCTTGATGTCTACCGTTTGGAACAGGTAACACCACCACAATTGTTTTAACCAAGACGAAAACGGACGAAAAAAAAAGCTTCTACAAATATCAAGTATTAATTTTCTCTCTTTACAGGATCTAATACTCTTGGAAATGTGTTTAAATTAATCTGATTTGTTTTCATTTATTGTCGATCCTTTATAAGAGGACTCGTGGATCCCCCGAGCCTAGCCGGCCATTTTGTTTACATTTTCGGTCGCTCTAAAATACCATTAAAACAATATTGAGTATAAACGTTTGGCTCAACTGATGATCTCAAACATGTCCCAACATTTTTTTGCCTCAACTCCACATTCTGTAACTCATTTAGGTAAATGTCCCTCACTACACATACACTGGACTATGTGTAATGTTGCAGCTAATGTGTTATCAAGATATTGCACATTATAAGTTCATGTGTGGTCATTATTATATCAAACGGAGGAATTTTAAAGAGCTATTACACCACCTGTATCATTAGTTGTCACCAGGTGAAGGAATGTTTAGGTAGATTATATTTTATTTACTGTAATTAAAGTTTCAATACCTAAGACGTTCCACTATAAGAGTCTTTCAACCTCAGGTAAGGTCTTAAGACTTTCTACTCCTAGGTATTACACCCTGGAGTAGCTGTATCGTCCACTTAGGTAATTTACTCCACAAGGAACTACAAGTTACACCTTGATGTAATACTTCATTTACTGCCAAACTTTATAGGGAAATATTTTTTCACAAAGAATTTCAAGTTACAATTTCACATAATAAGTCACATTACAAACGTTCCTTCGGCTTACAGTTAAACTTTGCAATGTCAAGATATTTTTTTCACTGCAGAGGAAAGTATCCGTCATCATCATCATCACCACACACACACACACACACACACACACACACACACACACACACACACACACACACACACACACACACACACACACACACACACACACACACACACACACACACACACACACACACACACGCGCGCGCGCGTGCGCGCGCAAAGACAAAACTCCTGTATCCAGATTCTCAAAAGTTTATCAATTAAATTCTTCCCTAAAATTAAACAGACAATACATCTATTAATCATAGAGTATGTGAACAATATCGACGCCATATTGGTTACCATCTTTGAGTCATATAATTAGTTAGCTACATAGTGTTAATTATTTAGTTAAATAGGAAAAAATAATCTACTAGCGTGTGTTGTGACCAAAATAAATCAACATTGTATTTACTTTCTCCTCCAAGGGGCACTAAGTCTAGAAAAATGACACAATTGACATCTACATAAAGTGACTGACCAAGGGTAGATATTAGCTACCTTTTGTGTTACTTTGAGGTCGTAAGAACACACAGAGCTGCTCTAAAGGATGTTTACCACAATACACCTCAACCAGTTTCTCATTCACAAAAGTCAAACAATAAATCTGGTTCAAAAGATACACCGTAAATTTTATTAGAATACAATAATCAATTACTGTATTATTGCATTGAGGCGAATAGTCTTATGGTGTTAAGATGTGTTCTTAAGCCACGAAGGTAAACAAAAGGTATTCAATATCTGCCTTGGTTGACGATGATCTGTAGACGTTAGCAAGTCCTCCTCCTCCTGCTCTCGAGTAAGGTAAAGAAGGCCTCACCTGACCAAAATTGTTAATTAAGATAGATTACATGAAGATTAACCCTCCCAGCTTATTTCAACTAATGATTAACCTAACGCTACATGGGAAGTTAAGTTAGGTTAGATTAAGTTAGGTTAGGTTAGGGTAGGGTAGGGTAGGGTAGGGTAGGGTAGGGTAGGGTAGGGTAGGGTAGGGTAGGGTAGGGTAGGTCAGGTCAGGTCAGGTCAGGTCAGGTCCGGTCAGGCAGTGCCAGTGTAGTTAATCTTGAGGTTAAATAAACTAGAGGCTAATCTTCACATGAGCCACTAAGACACTTTGACGGAGGCGGTTACGTACAACAGGAAAGCTCTGATAACATATAATGTACAGTATATACCGTTTAAGTTGCGTCAGCAGCTCTATACACCACTTATTGACCTACTCATTCACTGCCGTAGAAATATTTACTTCTAACAGGTTTCTATATGGTTCCTAGTCATTATAATACGACCTTGTAAAATCAAATGATCTAAATTAAACTAAACTTATCCAAATTAAACTTATTAGCTAACAAATCCTTCTAAAACACGATATATGTAAATCAAAAGTTCTAAATTCAACTTAACTTATCGTAATATAACTATTATAACTAAACCATTTTAATTAAACCTAACCTAAACACCTCAAGTGCCACAAACAGAAGGAAAAAAACACCTTTAATATTATCGTGTAAGAAGCCCCTGTAACCCACTAACTCAAGGTAATGCATCTATATCAATCTACCTGCGTCGGAAGCTCTATACGTGACTATGATCGTTACCCACTGCTGGAGAACATTTGTACTTCTATAATTACCCCTGGAGAAACAATGCACCAATTTACGATTTATTTATTTTATTTTCATTTATTTTTTATTCTTGGTCCATACTGTAAACACCGCCCGCTTGTGAGTTCCGTCAGCCATTTTGATCTAACTTTCGGGGATTCTAAAATAAACTATAAATAAATAAATAAATAAATAAATAAATAAATAAAACAAGCATCTTTTGTTTTTCTAACCCATGAGCTGTGAGTCTTCATTATATACTTCAACATTACTGTAAACTAAGGCTAGAGAGGGTGTGTACAGTACTAGTGGAGCCAAGACGAGAAGGTATTTCAAATCCCTAAAGGGTTTTACAAGTGGAGGGTCTTACAGGTGGAGGGTCTTACAAGTGGAGGGTCTTACAGGTGGAGGGTCTTACAGGTGGAGGGTCTTACAGGTGGAGGATTTTAATAAGGATAAATACAACAAGTCTTACAGTTGAATCAGCCAAGTCGAGGAAAACTCTTAAGAGTCATGTAACTTCTACCTGGTGTTACCTGTAATCAAGCTAAGGTATATGTTAGAAGAATATTATCTCGTTACTATCCATTCCTCTTCCACTATCCTGCGAGGTGGTGTATTAATAGGCACAGATACTCATGATAAAGAAGGAATAAAGAGAAAGACGCAAGATGCCTATAAAATGCGACAGAATATACCCACACATGCGTAATCCTAACCCATCCCAACCCAACCCAACCCTATCCTACCCCCAGCTTCACCACAGTACACAAAGTCATTCTTGGTATCAGAATGACGCCTAAACACCCTGTATCGCCTAAGACACATTTGAATCGGATGGTTCGTTGACGGTTTTATTTCTTCGGTATAAACCAGTGAAGCAATTAGTTCGTGGGAACAGTGAGTCAAAATACTTAACATCAGCTTCGTTTACGACCTCCAGCTGATATTTACTTCTATTGTCTATATCAATCACATTTTATAATGAAAACAAAAATATGGTTAGTTACTTAAAAATGAAAATAAATCATACTTAGATACTTAGGAGTGGGGAAAAAAGATACTTAAGATACTTAAAAATGAAAACACTTTTTGATACTTAAATTAGGACAAAATAAACGGACATAAAGATTTTATGAGCGGTGGATATTACGACATGTACCGGCTATCAATACAGAGGCGCTATTTAGCCGTGAAGTTCTCTCAGAAACCCAACAAGACAATATGTGGTCACGTAAAAATTTCAGGTTAATTTTTAACACCATCTGTCATTTTAAACCTTGGCACCTGTAGATTAAGAAAATATATGGTGATATTTTTTCTGATGGGATAAAGGTCGTATTTGTCCAGAGAAGTAAGAGAGGAAAAAAATCACTTGAGAGGCATGACGCACAGAGTGTCTAAGGTGATAAAAGATCATATACTACCATTTGGGTTTTCAAATTAAGTTCATTACATAAAATATCAAACTCATAAAGATTACAAAAGAACAGAACACCATGAGCTCTCTACAGCTATTGTCAGCTGTCAATATGCTGATGTACAGAAGCTACACAATGTTATTGGTGACTGTAATCCCAGGAAAATGATGCTCTTATAAACTTGGTAACTGGAGCTGTAATGCCAGAAAATGCCAAATATGACAATCTATGTGCATATGAAGTTGGAAGACAAAATTATGAAAATTTTGTCAAGGAACGTGTTGTTGGTCCATTGAGCATCTGGGAAAAGCTGTTCAAGGTTAATCTACTGTCGTGGAAAGCAGCAAATAAGACTTCAACCATCAAATTGCTATCACAAGTTATAGAACTTAAGCAGGACATACAGTATATGCATCACAGAAGGGCAGCACTGTACATATCAAGTCACCAGACACTGATGTGTTTGGCATATTAAAGCAGCCTCAACTTGGAGAAAATACAAGTATGATAACAGGAACTGGTGAGCGACGACACATTGGGCAGAGAGCCTTACAGGTTTCCATGCCTTCACAGGATCTGACTGCATTGGAAAATTTGTTGGCAAAGGAAAGAAAGCATGTTGGAACACTTTGATGAAATCTAACACAAAAGTCCTAGATGCATTCAAGATGCTGAGTAGACCAAATGCCCTCCAGCAGACATGTATATTGGTCTAGAGGAATTTGTATTTAAGCTCTACTGTCCACGAATGATTTTCACTAAACTGTCAAAACTTAGATGGCATCTCTTCAAGATAACGCAGGCAGAAGCTGGAGAACTACCAGCGACTGCAGCAACTCTAAAGTATCATATATTGAGAGGAAGGTATCAAGCTCTTCTGTGGTCTTGTGATGCAGACAGTGAAATGCTTTCACAATTAGAGCATGGCTGGAATATTGACAATGACTGTTTCATACTAGTAATATCAGACCAACCACCAGCTCTAGAAGCAATCACAGAACTTGTTAAATGTGGATGTGGCGCCAGGAAATGTGGATCATTGTCATGTTCATACAGAAAGAATCAGAAAGAATAGCATGACATGCACCGAGATGTGTAACTGTCAAGCAGATGATGAGAAATGCCTAAACAAGGTGAAGGAATCTGTTGTACACAGAAGACTCTGATGACGAGGACTGAAGCAATGTCTTAAATAATAACTTATGACTTGTATACACATGATGTATAACACTACAAACTTTTAATAAATATAAAACGGTGGTTCTAAGCTTTTTCAGATAATGGTAATAAGTATATTTTTAATTTCCAGTATTTGTCTTTAGCAATTAATTTTACTTACTGCAATCTCTTCTTTGCCAGAGACAGGATGGCATATATGAGCAGCCATGTTTGTAACACACTTAAGATATTATATCAGCATTCATAATATATTATGTTAAATTGTAATCATATAATACTACATGTTCATAGGTTATTAGTCATGTTTTAAGTTACTTAGGACTTAATGGTAATACGTCTGTGGTTCATTACGCCGCTCTTTGATAAAACTTCTTTAATGGCATAAAACTTATAATAAACCGTTCAGAAAAAATTACACCACAGTTCCTTAACATAGTTTATAAGGATTATTATGATGTATGGTGTCAAAAATTAACATGAAATTTTTACGGGATTACTTAACCTCCTACACTAAAACCTGCCGACCTAACCTAACCTTTTTTACCCACCTCCACCTACTTACCTAACCTGACATAATCTAACTTAACCTGACATAATCTAATCTAACCTGACATAATCTAACCTAACCTGACGTAATCTAACCTAACCTGACATAATCGAACCTAACCTGACATAATCTAACCTAAGCTGACATAATCTAACTTTACGCCTGGCGTAATCTAACCTAACCTGGCGTAATCTAGCCTAACCTGACGTAATCTAACCTAACACAGCATAATCTAGCTTCAAGCTTCCAGGCATAGCTAACCTAACCTGACATAATCTAACCTAACCTGACGTAATCTAACCTAACCTGACATAATCGAACCTAACCTGACATAATCGAACTTAACCTCCCCGTCTGGCATAAGCTAACCTAATCAAACCTAACTTTCCCACCTACCGACCGTAACCTATCTACTTATTACCTACCTAACCTAACTTAACCCAACCTGACGTAATCTAACCTAACCTGTTGAAACTTAACTTAACCACCTACCTCATCAAACACCACTTTGTAATCTCTTTGCGCTACCGCTCACAGGATGAGTATGGAGGGCACAATAAACTAGCCTCTAAGTGGCAAAATTAACGAAACTAACCTAACCTAACCCACCCTGACTTAACCTAACCTGATCTGATCTATCCAACTTAAACATCTTAGAATATATAATAAAGCCGCTAGGTTAATTTAGGCTAAATATGGTTGATTCATATTTCGTTTTGACAGAAATTCCCGGCAAAATAACGTATCTATATTGAGAACCACCGCCATGTTGGTTCCACGTTAACAAGACACGGATACACTACAGAATAACCCGCGTTTGTTTAACCTCAATTACTACAGTTTACTTTATAATCTTACTTCCCAATCTTCATTATATCTCACTTCACAATCTTCACTACATCTCACTTCACAATCTTCACTACATCTCACTTCACAATCTTCACTACATCTCACTTCACAATCTTCACTACATCTCACTCCAAAATCTTCACTACATCTCACTTCACAATCTTCACTACATCTCACTTCACAATCTTCACTACATCTCACTTCACAATCTTTACTACATCTCACTTCACAATCTTCACTACATCTCACTTCACAATCTTTACCACATCTTACTTCACAATCTTTACCACGCCTTACTTCACAATCTTCACTACATCTCACTTCACAATCTTCACTACATCTCACTTCACAATCTTCACTACATCTCACTTCACAATCTTCACTACATCTCATTTCACAATCTTCACTACATCTCACTTCACAATCTTCACTACATTTCACTTCACAATCTTCACTACATCTCACTTCACAATCTTCACTACATCTCACTTCAAAATCTTAACTACATCTCACTTCACAATCTTCACTACATCTCACTTCACAATCTTCACTACATACCCTTCACAATCTTCACTCATCTCACTTCACAATCTTCTCTTTTCATCTCACTTCACAATCTTCACTACATCTCACTTCACAATCTTTACTACATCTCTCACTTCACAATCTTCCTCATCTCTTCACAATCTTCACTACATCTCCTTCACAATCTTCCACTACATCTCCTTCACAATCTTCCTTTCATCTGCTTCACAATCTTCACTACATCTCACTTCACAATCTTCACTACATCTCACTTCACAATCTTCACTACATCTCACTTCACAATCTTCGCAACATCTCACTTCACAATCTCCACTACATCTCACTTCACAATCTTCACTACATCTCACTTCATAATCTTCACTACATCTCACTTCACAATCTTCACTACATCTCTCTTCACAATCTTCATTACATCTCACTTCACAATCTTTACCACATCTTACTTCACAATCTTCACTATATCTCACTTCACAATCTTCACTATATCTCACTTCACAATCTTCACTACATCTCACTTCACAATCTTCCCCATATCTTACTTCACAATCTTCACTATATCTCACTTCACAATCTTTACCACATCTTACTTCACAATCTTCACTACATCTCACTTCACAATCTAAACTACATCTCACTTCACAATCTTCACTACATCTCACTTCACAATCTTCACCACATCTCACTTCACAATCTTCACTACATCTCACTTCACAATCTTCCTACATCTCCTTCACAATCTTCACTACATCTCCTTCACAATCTTCACTACATCTCACTTCACAATCTTACTACATCTCCTCCACAATCTTCACTCACATCTCACTTCACAATCTTCACCACATCTCCTTCACAATCTTCACTACATCTCACTTCACAATCTTCACTACATCCTCACTTCACAATCTTAACTGCATCTCACTTCACAATCTTTTTTTACATCTTACTTTAATCTTTACCGCTTCTTGCTTCACGTCTTCACTACATCTCCTTCACAATCTTCACTCTCTCCTTCACAAACTTCACTACATGCCATGCACAAACTTCACTTACATCTCACTTCACAATCTTCACCATCTCACTTCGTCTTTATACATCTCACTTCACAATCTTCACTACATCTCACTTCACAATCTTCACTACATCTCACTTCACAATCTTCACTACATCTCACTTCACAATCTTCACCTACACTCTCACTTCCACAATCTTCACTACATCTCACTCCACAATCTTCACTACATCTCACTTCACAATCTTCACTACATCTCACTTCACAATCTTCACTACATCTCACTTCACAATCTTCAATACATCTCACTTCACAATCTTCACTACATCTCACTTCACAATCATTACCACATCTTACTTCACAATCTTTACCACTTCTTACTTCACAATCTTCACTACATCTCACTTCACAATCTTCACTACATCTCACTTCATAATCTTCACCACATCTCACTTCACAATCTTCACTACATCTCACTTCACAATCTTCACTACATCTCACTTCACAATCTTCACTACATCTCACTTCACAATCTTCACTACATCTTACTTCACAATCTTCACTACATCTCACTTCACAATATTCACTACATCTCACTTCACAATCTTCACTACATCTCACTTCACAATCTTCACCAAATCTCACTTCACAATCTTCATTACATCTCACTTCACAATCTTCACTACATCTCACTTCACAATCTTCACTACATCTCACTTCACAATCTTCACCATCTCCCTTCACAATCTTCACACCATCTCTTCCACAATCTTTTCATCTCCCTTCACAATCTTCACTACATCTCACTTCACAATCTTCACTACATCTCACTTTACAATTTTCACATCTCACTTCACAATTTTTACATCTCACTTCACAATCTTCACTACATCTCACTTCACAATCTTCACTACATCTCACTTCACAATCTTCACTACATCTCACTTCACAATTTTCACTACATCTCACTTCACAATCTTCACTACATGTCACTTCACAATCTTCACTACATCTCACTTCACCATCTTCAATACATCTCACTTCACAATCTTCACTACATCTCACTTCACAATCTTCACTACATCTCACTTCACAATCTTCACTACATCTCACTTCACAATCTTCACTACATCTCACTTCACAATCTTCACTACATCTCACTTCACAATCTTCACTACATCTCACTTCACAATTTTCACTACATCTCACTTCACAATCTTCACTACATGTCACTTCACAATCTTCACTACATCTCACTTCACCATCTTCAATACATCTCACTTCACAATCTTCACTACATCTCACTTCACAATCTTCACTACATCTCACTTCACAATCTTCACTAACACCATCCTTCATCACTACATATATCAACATCCATCATCACTACTTATAACACCATCCATCATCTTCACTACATATAACACTATCCATCATCACTACATATAACACGATCCATCATCACTACATATAACACCATCCACCATCACTACATATAGAACCATCCATCACGACATATAACACCATCCAACATCACTACATATAACACCAACCATCATAACTACATATAATATCATCCATCATCACTACATATAACTCCATCCATCATCACTACATATGACACCATCCAGCATCACTACATATAACACCACCAATCATCACTACATATAACATCATGCATCATCACTACATATAACACCATCCATCAACACTACATATAAAACCAACCTATCATCACTACATATAGTATCATCCATCATCACTACATATAACACCATCCAACATCACTACATATAACACCACCCATCATCACTACATATTACATCATCCATCACTACATATAACTCTATCCATCATCACTACATATAACACCATCCAGCATCACTACATATAACACCAACCATCATCACTACATATAACATCATGTATCATCACTACATATAACACCATCCATCATCACTACATATAAAACCATCCTATCATCACTACATATAACATCATGCATCATCACTACATATAATACCATCCATCACTACATATAGAACCATCCTATCATCACTACATATAATATCATCCATCATCACTACATATAACACCATCCAACATCACTACATATAACACCACCCATCATCACTACATATAACATCATCCATCATCACTACATATAACTCTATCCATCATCACTACATATAACACCATCCAGCATCACTACATATAACACCAACCATCATCACTACATATATCATCATGCATCATCACTATATATAACACCATCCATCATCACTACATATATTACCCTCCTATCATCACTACATATAACACCATCCATCATTACTACATATAACGCCATCCTTCATCACTACATATAACACCATCCATCATCACTACATATTATAACACCATCCATCATCTCTACAAACACCATCCCTCTTTACTATAGTGATAAACAGAGCTTTATTTTGTTGTCAATTTCTTTAAATTCCAACCTTATTAAACCGTAATTCTTTCTGTATGGTCAAATTTTGATTTGACCTCAGT
>NW_024752447.1:0-82500 GCF_018991925.1 Homarus americanus
ACTGTTCACCTCTGTTTAACACTGGTTCCGTTCCTTTCCTAAATGAAATTGTAACTTCTGGCGAGAACTTGTTGATATTCGGTGGGGAGGGTTCAGGGGGGTTGGTATGGGCCAACAACAGTTGACCTGGCTGCTCGAGAGCAGCGCCAGGATGCGTCTTGACCCTATAGAGACCATTTGGACCCAGATAGTGAAGCGTGGGAACCTAAAGACAAGCTAAGCACTGGTCTCGACTCTTCCTACACACCTAGGACAGTGTGAGCCGTTTGTGAGGAACCAACCACCTATATAACCTTGTGTCTCAGTCCCAAGAAGGATCAGGGGGCTATATAAAAAGGGAGGCCATTGGACAGGCTATTGATATTCTGTATGACCTGTGTTGGTAAATATTAAAAGTTAATGTGATTTCCAACCTCGTATTTTTCAATATTTATCCTCATATTTACGTTATTATAAATATCTAATTACTGGTGATTAAAACCCTGAACAGCAACTTAAAAAATTATAAACATGGAAATGGATGGTACATTATAATTATCTGTTAGTCCGTCAGACAGACCGTAATACTTATATTAATGTGGGCTACAAACATTATGTTTATATAATTACATCACCCCGGTAACTAGCCTATGAGCCGCGGTTAAGATACTAAACGCCTGGGCAATATTTCAATAATGTGGGTTAGTTTTTATAAGACACAATTAGTGATTGTGATTGTGGTGTTAGTGTAGTGATTTTGGTGATGATGAAGATTGTGGTGATGGCGAAATGATTGTGGTGATGGTGAAGTGATTGTGGCAAGTGATTTTGGTGATGGTTAAGAGATTGTGGTGATGGTGAAGTGATTGTGGTGATGGTGAAGTGATTGTGACAAAATGATTAGGGTGAAATGATTGTGGTGAAGTATTTAAGTGGGTGAAAGGAATCAATAGAGGAGATATAGATAAAGTTCTTATAATATTAGAGCAGGATAGGACTCGTAGATTTAAATTTGATAAGTTTAGGAGGAGATAGGAAGGAACTGGTTCACAAACAGGGTGGTAGACGAGTGGAACAGGCTTAGCAACTTTGTAGTAAGTGCTGAACGCTGGAAAGTTTTAAAAGAAGGCTAGATCGATTCATGGATGATGGAGAGTGGTAGTAACTTTTGACAGGAGTTGCCATGCACAGGTCAACCGGCTGCAGTCCTTATTTTCTTATGTTCTTATGGTGGTGAAGTGTTTGTGGTGATGGTGGTGAAGTGTTTGTGGTGATGGTGGAAGTGTTTGTGGTGATGGTGGAAGTGATTCTGGTGATGGGGTACTGATTCTGGTGATATTGGCGAGTGATTCTGGTGAGGTGGTGAAGCAGTTGTGGTGAAGTTATAGTGGTGAAGTTATAGTGGTGAAGTTATAGTGGTAGAGTGATTGTGGTTAAGTGATTGTGGTGGTGAAATGATTGTGGCGGTGGAAAATGATTGTGGCGGTGGTGATGAGAAAGTTGTAACAGCACCTTTTGCATTAAATAAATAGTCACCCAAATGAATAACACCAAATTATTCACTAAGTTATTAAACAATGACTTGGTAGTTGTTCACGTATACGCGGCTCAAACTCTTCAGAAGTCGAGCTAGGTCATCTGACTAATCAAACACAGCTTGACGCCCGCCTCCGCCACAAGCTTGGAGGAGAGGGGCCAGAGTCTTACCACTAGTTAAAGGGTGAACATGAAACTTAAGTGTTCATTATATATAGGTGTACTTAAACACTTCCTGGAGATAATTTACAATGTCTTCTCCCAAACTAAGTACTGTGTATATAATTACTTCAACAAGAAAGAAAAACCAAAAATAGTGTTTACCTCAGCCCTGCCACTTAAGAGTTCCAGAACTTATTTAAAACAATTAATGTGATACACAACAGGTAAGAACATAAGAAAATAAGGAGTCTGCAATAGGTCGGTTGGCCTGTGCATGCAGCTCCTGTCGAGAGTTACTGCCACTCTCTATAATCCATGAATCTATCTAGCCTCCTTTTAAAATTTTCCCAGCGTTCCAGCACTTACTAAGTTGCTGATTGTTCCACTCGTCAACCAATCCTATTTGTGAACCAGTTCCTTCCTATCTCCTAAACCTAAACTTATCCAACTTAAACCGTTGCTACGAGTCCTATCTTGCTAGGATAGGATAAGAACTTTGTCTATATCCCCTTTATTGATTCCTTTCACCCACTTAACTTTTATCCTTCGCCACTGATCGGCTTGTTAGCCGCCACATCGGTCACTCCTTTTCATTTATATTCTACACCAAAGATCGGCTAGCTAGCCGCCCGGGGATCGGTCACGCTCTGTCACGCACTGTTGGCAAATACTGGGCATGCCGGCTCCTGAATGTACCTGAACCCGCTCCAGTGTTGGTCAAGTCTTCTCTTGAAAGAGCTCACACTCGGTGCCGTCACAACACTCTCAGATTGTTCCAAGAGTTTACAACCCTACTCCGAAAAAGTTTGCCCTCACGGTTTTCTGGACTTGCGGCTTCTTCAATCTTGAGCTGGACTTTTGTGAGCGAGCGTCCGCCAGCTCCAAGTAAGGACACTCAACTGAGTAGTGCCCCTGAGATGCTTATACACCTCAACTAGGTCCCCCTTGCCCGTCTGTAGTATAAGCTAGGCAAGTTCAGGCGCTCCAATCTCTCAGGGTAGCTGAGGTGCCGAAGTGCAGGCACCAGTTTGGTGGCCCTCCTTGAACATTTTCAACCAACTGACAGTCCCTAGCATATCTCGGGGACCAGATGGGGTGACAGTACTCAGATGGGGAAGCACTTCACTCCTGAAGATCGTCACGAGGGACGGACCGTCTAGATATCTGAACGACCTTCTTATAAGACCCAATAATTTATTTGCCTGATTTACCTTCTTCTCACAATGGCCCGAGAACTTCAGCTCATTGTCAACATACACACCTAGGTCCTTCTCACACAGTCTCAACTAGTGCATTTTCTTCATCCCGTTGGGACATATGATACGCCCCTTACCGTTGGTACGCCCCAGGTGCATCCTCTTACACTTCGTGACATTGAATCTCAGCAGCCATTTCTTCGACCATTCCTGGAGCCCACAGAGGTCCTTCTGCAGCTCTTCACAGTCCGCTTGGTTCTTAATTTCGAAATAACTTGCCATCATCGGCAAACATTTGTATGGAGGAGTGTACAACGTCAGGCATGTCATTTATGAAACAAACAAACAACAGCGGGCCCAATACACTACCCCCGTGCACCCCCACTTGTTACAGGTACAGATGACGATTTCGTGCCATTAATCACCACACACTGCTTGGTCATGTAGAAAGTCTTCTATCCACGCTAGGACAGATAAGAACATAAGGAGTCTGCAATAGGCAGGTTGGCCTGTGCATGGCAGCTCCTGTCGAGAGTTACTACCACTCTCTATCATCCATGAATCTATTTAGCCTCCTTTTAAAATTTTCCAGCGTTCCAGCACTTACTACAAAGTTGCTACTGCAACAACAATGTACCGATACTAATTCTAGGATTTTATTCATATATCCACATATTAGCTTAGGTTAATTGCCATCTTAATAGCAGTATTATCTGTCTATCCACATACTAACTTAGGTTAATAGCCATCTTAATAGCAGTATTATCTGTCTATCCACATACTAACTTAGGTTAATAGCCATGCTAATAGCAGTATTTTCCGTCCGAGCCACGACATCCACAACTCCTGTACACACGGCGGAGAGCTACACTGCCGCCTCCTCCTCCCTGCACGCCACAGTACAACAACACAACTTGTTATCACCTTACCTTCACTCAACTGCTAATAACCACAACGTAGAGTCCTGGTCTGAGTCGAGGTAGTCAGGCAGTCCCTGTGAGTATCCGGCCCTCCTTGGCTTGGAACCGGATTCCGAGAACACTAATGGGTCAGGGGAGGGAGGGGCGGCGAAGGCGGGATCTCCGTGCTACAGGATGTTGGGTGGAGAGGGCCTGGGCCTGCTGCACCCGGAACCACGAAGACAGAGCCTTCATCTTCCCCAGCGGCAAGGCTGGGGCCGGCCTAGACGGAGCGATGGAGGAGGTAGAGGGCGCCGTGGAAGGTGTGGGATGCAGTATTCCTGGTGACCAGTGTACTGTACTGTATCTCAGAGTCCGAAAACAAATAATTCCGATATATTGAAGTCCGATTTTCGAGGTTTACTGCGTATAATTAAAATCTTCCCAGCGTCATTACGACCACTAACTACCCAGCAATCGAGTTGTGGACCATAGATTCTGAATCAGCCTAATGGCTTAGGTTAGGTTAAGGGGAGAGGGTAAAAGAGAGAGTGAGAGATGGAGAGACACAGAGGGAGTGGAGAAGAAAGGGAGAGAGAGAGAGAGAGAGAGAGAGGCCTTCCACAATTAATTAATAAATTTTCTCCCGCCTCCCACAACACCTGAGGGAGCTGTGTGTTGCAGGCGTCTTGGCTCCCTTACCTGTAATTACAGTGTGTCGAGTTACTGCCCTTTCTTCTCTTACTTTAAACCTATTTTATTTTTCTTAGTAGTAGTGATTGTGGTGGTGGTAGCAGTAGTGGTGGTGGTGGTGGTAGCAGTAGTGGTGGTGGTGGTGGTGGTAGCAGAAGTGGTGGTAGTTGTGGTGGTGATGGTAGTTGAAGTGGTGGTGATAGTAGACGTATTGGTGGTGGTGGTGGTAGCAGAAGTGGTGCTAGTTGTAGTGATGGTGACAGTAGTCGTAGTGGTGGTGGTAGCAGTAGTGTGGTGTGTGGTGGCAGTAGTGGTAGTAGTTGTGGTGGTGTTGGTAGTGGTTGTGGTGGTGTTGTTAGTGGTTGTGGTGGTTTGTGGTGGTGGTGGTGGTGGTGGTGGTTGTGGTGGTGTTATTGTTAAGTGCAGTGTGGTGGTGGTAGTGGTGGTAGTAGTTGTGGTGTTGGTAGTGGTTGTGGTGGTGTTGTTAGTAGTTTGGTGTGGTGTTAGTGGTGGTGGTGGTGGTGTTGGTGGTTGTGGTGGTGGTGGTGGTGGTGGTGGTGTTAGTGGTTGTGGTGGTGTGGTGGTGGCAGTACTTGGTGGTGGTATTGTGTGGTAGTACTTGTGGTGGTGGTGGTGGTAGTACTTGTGTGGTGTGGTGGTGTTGGTAGTGGTTGCGGTGATGGTGGTAGTAGTGGTGGTGGTGATGGTGGTAGTAGTAGTTGTGGTGTTGGTAGTAGTTGTGGTGCTGGTAGTAGTTGTGGTGATGGTGGTGGTAGTAGTGGTGGTGGTGGTGGTAGTAGTGGTGGTGGTGGTAGTAGTTGTGGTGATGGTAGTAGTTGTGGTGGTGCAGGTAGTAGTTGTGAAAATGTTAGAATGATTTGAGTTAATGTTCCGTGAGTAAGTTCCATGTCGAGGAGGAGGAAGAGGGGGTATAGGAGAGGGTGAAGGAAGAGGGTGTGGGGAGGAAGAGAGGATAATAATCTTAGAAAAGTGATAAATAATTGGATGTGTATGGGACCAGAGGAAAGACCTGAACACAATCACAGGGTCATAAGTGGAGGACCTAATGAACGGGGTCTATGAGATGTGTTTGACCTTCTTTCAGCTACACTCCGTAATCACAACCACAGCTGCAAGCCCTACTATTAAAAGCTGCGCGATCTACCCCCACCACCACCATCACAGCAGCTGCACGCTCTACTGTCAACAGCTGCACGACCTACCATTACTACCATCACAGCAGCTGTACTCCCTACCATCAGCAGTTGCACGTCCTATCATCAGCATCACCACAGCAACTGCACGCCCTACTATTTACAGCTGCACGACCTACCCCCACCACCACTACCATCACAGCCGCTGCACACCCTGCCATCAACAGAAGCACCCACTACCATCAACAGCTACATGCCATACCATCAACAGCTGCACGCCCTACCCCCACCACCATAGCAGCTGCACATTCTACCAGCCACATACACCTTCAACTCTCTCTCTCTCTCTCTCTCTCTCCCCATTGTGCTTGTATCCGGGACTCAAGAGACCGCGGTGTTTTGCAGTCCCAATGTACACTGTTAACACTCAACCATTCATCATCGTCAGGCGGGTCTTGTGTGTGAGGGGCATTTCAGGTGACCTAGTTGGCTATCTTGCTTTCGGTTTCTGTCTGTCTGTTTCTGTCTCTGTCTCTTTATCTCCCTCATTATAACTGTCCCTGGGTCTGTCTCTTTCCGTCACTGTCTTTATCTCTCGCTCTTTATCTCTCAGTATCGCAATCTCTTTCTTTTTTTGTAATATAATACACTCACACCTCTACACCCCTCACAGAGTTACCCCCAGAACTACACCCCTAGAGCCTACACCCGAGAGCTACCCCGCAGAGTTACACCCCTAGAGCCTACACCTCCAGAGCTACACCTCCAGAGCTACACCCCCCCCCCAGGCTTCATTTTCTCCTCCCAAGGGCTTACCTGTCTGTATATGCTCAGGTGTTGATGGTTTTGCCTTGGTAGTGAAGACAAGGTTCCCGGGAAGGTCTTTATGGGGTGGTGGAGGGTGAAGCCAGGAGTTGTTGTCACTATGTTTTCACCTTCACTGATCCTTTCCATTCATCATGCTGGGAAGGGGAGTGGGATTGAGAAGGAAGGAAGGAGGGTGCAGAGGTGAGGAGGGAGGGAGAGAGTAGTGGTTTCAAGGAGGGAGGGAGGGAAGGAGAGTAGAGGGAGAGAGAGGAATAGAAGAAAAAGAGGGAAGGTAGGGTGGGAAAGAGTGAAGGAGGGAAAGGGTTATTGATGCATCAAGAAGACAGAGAGAGAGAGAGAGAATTACATCTCAAGTTTCGAACAATAATTTTTCCTAAAGAAAATAAAACAATGGGAAATAGGAAAAACCATAGTGCCAGTGCCAGCCAGAATAGGTCAGGTTAGCTTTACTTCACGGGTCGTTAGTGAGAGGTGCCAGAGGGGGATGGCACTCTCTACTGACCCGTCCACAGCGCCAACATCCACAGTCACTATAACGCCACCTTATCTCCTCTATTGTGGCACTGTAGGATCCCTGGCACTGTGGCACTGTATGATACCTGGCTCTGTGGCACTGTAGGATCTCTGGCAGTGTAGGATCCCTGGCACTGTGGCACTGTAGGACCCCTGGCACTGTGGCACTGTAGGACCCCTGGCACTGTGGCACTGTAGGATCCCTGGCACTGTGGCACTACGGGGTCTCCATCCGCCACCGCCAGAGTGAGGAGAGTCAGGCTTTCCATTAACAGCTACAAAAAGTGTGGAGAGGATTATTGATTTCGCTTAGTGTGTGTGTGTGTGTGTGTGTGTGTCCCACAAAACCACTATAAAACTAAAACTGAAATCAAACGAAACGATCACAAAAGTCCAGGTAAAAATTGGGCTTTAATTAAATCACAATGAGGCCAGGTGTGCCACACGGCCATGCACTCACACCTGTTAACACCACCACACATACAAACACCTGTTACCGACCTTGTCATCTGACTTATTGAGGCATAACACAACGAATACCTGTCTTGTATTACTGGTATGAATCACACACACACACACACACACACACACACACACACACACACACACCGTTCCTCTACTACCGTCAGCGTCTCTCCGTGTTTACACCTCGAGTCTTGTCGTGTGAAAGAATTGTGAACATATGCAGATGGTCAGGCAGTCATGTTCATGTTTACATTACCAAACACACACACACACAAGTCCATCTTAGTGTTGAAGTGTTTGAGAAAGTTTTATATCTGTTGTAAGAGTAAAACTTTTTCTTAAATCTGTTGCAGAGTGCCACTGTGGCCGTGGGTTCCAAAGTGCCACTGTGGCCATGGATCCCAGAGTGCCACTGTGGCCATGGGTCTCAGAGTGCCACTGTGGCCATGGGTTCCAGAGTGCCACTGTGGCCATGGATCTCAGAGTGTCACTGTGGCCATGGGTCTCAGAGTGTCACTGTGGCTATGGGTCTCAGAGTGCCACTGTGGCCATGGGTAAGAGTGCCACTGTGGGCAAAAGTCCCAGAAGGCCACTGTATTCATGGGTCAGAGTGCCACTGTGGATAAGGATGCTTGAGTGGCACTTCAATTCTCACCCTTCATATTCACCATCCCTCACCATGTATCTCTCACATTCCTCTCTCTCCTCACCATTCCACACTCATCATCCCTCACCCCACACACTCATCATCCCTCACCCCACACACTCACCATCTTTCACCCACACACTCATCCCCTCACCCTCATCACTCACCTCTCACCACAATCACCCTCACCCCTCACCCCCCTCTCATCCCTCACCCCCTCTCACTCATCACCTCTCATCACTCTCTCTCGCTTTACCATTCTAATATTTTTACCAGCTATATTTTTCCCGGCCCAACTTAATCTATATTTACTTACTTTCCTTCACTATTTGCAAACCTTAATTTAAACAGTATTTCCCGTGTTTTTTGTTCCTTGAGAGAGAGAGAGAGAGAGAGAGAGAGAGAGAGAGAGAGAGAGAGAGAGCTACCCACACCTCATCATCCATATTCATAGAACTAGAGTCTTATCTTACTGAAGGGTTGAAGGAATTATTTAAATGAACTTGTCAGACCCGAAGACTCATATTTACGTTGTGGGGAAGATAAATGCATTTCCATTTAGTCCCGTGAAGATGTTTTCTCTGAGGGCCAGATATCTTAAGGGTGCCAAACGGTACCATAGAGTGCTAGTTATCTTATGTATTCCAGGCCAGGGTTCTTAAGCGTGACATAGTGCCATAGCGTGCCAGTTCTTTTATGAATGCCATCTAGGGCCAGATTTCATAAAGGTGCCATAAAGAGAAGGGAGGAAGAGGGGAAAAAGCGAAGAATGTTTAGTGTAATACGATGATTCAAGGTTATTAAAGTAATGGTAAAGTCAGGAATTACAAGGTGCCATACTATTAATAGTCCTACAGTGCCAAAGAAGATAAAATTTCAAGAGTGCCATTGTACAAACCACAATATTGGATTCCCTATGAATCCTAGATCCTCGGGTGCCAATATAGTGCCATGGGATCCTAAAGTGCCACCGCAGTGCCATGACGGTCAGTAACCTACAGTGCCACAATGACAATGAATCATACAGTGCATTCAGCAGTGCTATAGTGACCTGGAAAGCAGAGAGCCGAGAGTGCCAAGCCCCAGCTGCTGACACACAATGGCACCCGCGGAGAGGAAATGAAAGTTGAAGGTGTATGTTGATGCCTGCCACCAGCATGACAACTTCCTGCCACCAGCATGACAACTTCCTGCCACCACCATGACAACTTCCTGCCACCATAAGGAAGATATTTTCCCTTTGTTTCAGGTTTTAATTTGGGTAGTGTTGGGTAGGTTAGGTTGTGGGTCGATTACCTGTGCCCGGGTGAGCTATTCCCCGTAAAAAGAAAAGTTTGGTTGGGTTGCGTTAGGGTAGGATAGGGGTGGGTTGGGTTTGGTTACCTTGGGATTAATACTAAGATAATCCGTCTGTCACACACTCACTCACTCACTCACTCACTCACTCACTCACTCACACACACACTCACACACACACACTCACAATACCAAACAATATACAGTTTTTGGCCTCCAGTAAGGGATGAGGGGGAAAGAGTAGTATATATGGAGGAGGGGGGGAGTAGGAGGGCGACACAGTGAGGGAGGAAAGACCGTGTCAGGCGGCCGTGTCAAGACTTGTTCGTGCGTAAACACTGAGTTTTTCTCTATAGTGTATGACCGTGTGTGTATGTAGTCGGGGGTGGGTGGAAGAGGGGTGGGTGGGTGGAGGAGGGGGGGAGGGGGGGTGGGGTGAGAGGGGTGGGGGTGGGAGGAGGAGGGGTGGGTGGGTGGAGGAGGGGTGGGTGGGTGGAGAGGGGGTGGAGGGGAGGAGGGGTGGGAGGAGGGGTAGGGGGGTGAGGAGGGGTGGGTGGGGAGGGGTGGGAGGAGGGGGGTGGGTGGGTGGAGGAGGGGGGGTGGGTGGAGGAGGGTGGGTGGAGGGGGGGTGGGTGGAGTGGGGAGAGAATACGAGGAAGGGTGGAAAGGGAGGATTTGAATGTAGGAAGGGAGTATGTTTGTGCTTTTGTATGTCTATGTATGTATGGATAACACAGGAGTCAAGGCCAATACAGTCTAATAATACTTTTAATCCAATTACGACCCAAATACACCTATACCTTTAACCTGGACAATAATTACTGGCATCATCCACCTCATTCACCCCGTAACAGTAATGCTCTCACCAGTATAGGGTTCAGAAGCAGCGATCCGAAGCACGTAAAGAAACACTATGATCAGACAACTTACGAAACACTGCTGTGATGTTGACTACCCAAACGGAAACACCTAAGACTGTGGCTGACGTTGAGCTCTGGCATGACTGTGAGGACGGCCTACCATCAAGAAGCGCTGTACTCCTCCCGCGATCCACCCAACCAGGACGATTGACTGTTAGTACTGCTTCGGTTCCTCAGTGTACGAATCTTGTAGTTTCCATAGCAGCGGCCATCACTACCGCCTTACCTTACGTTAGATCAGTCGCCGCCAACAACCTTCTCTGTATTGCCTCACTATCCACACCACACAAGTCGACCCTTAATCATCTCACTCAATAAACTTACATTCACTAGATGGCTTACATAACCTTACTGGAAAATACTTGATCGAGTCCTTACCAGATTTTATGCAAGAATTGAACCTAAACCGGACATACTTCTCCAGCTTCTGCATCAATACTTCAATTAATAATACTTACAGCTTTTGAGGACTGTAGAGTGACCGAAGACTGTTGTAAGTGGCTGCTCCAACTGACGACAAAAACACCGCCTTCTTCACCTCAGCGTCCACGACCTTGTTGGCAAGGAAACACTGATCCACCCACTCGGCGACACTTCCCTCCCACACAGACTTTTCACTCTCGTCAAACTCTCCAAGGCGTTTAAACTTTCCCCGTCGCCAATGTAATACTATAACATCAAATCGTGTTCGGTGGGAAAGACTACAGAAGACTTGGTCGATTCTTAAATTAAGTGAGGTTTAGGGACCCAGGTCTTGACTCACGGCCGATCGAGTGACTGTAAACACCACAGTGACCACAGGTTGAACAATACCAAAACAGGAAACTCCTCAGCGCCATCTACCAGTAACCTCCCCAACGCCATCTACCGAACAGGGTCTGCCAAAAGTGGGGGAAGGCATTTCAATGAATTATTAAAAAAGAAAATGGTTTTATAAAGGTTATTTTTTATGTGAATACAAGTCTGACACATTGAGATTTAAGTAACTAATGTATGAACAACATCACACGCCAAAAGTAGTCAAGGAATTTCAATTTAGTGTGAGGGAAATAAACCACACCAGTGAGGCTTAGTCACCATGAGTCGTGGCTTCAACAGGACGGTGCCACTTGTCATACTGCGAGACAAACTGTGGACAACTTACGAGAAATTGTTGGAAATCGAATCACCTCACGTCGTGGTGACATTAACTGGCCAGCAAGGTCACCCGACTGAACTGCACCAGACTTTTTCCTCTGGGGATATTAAAAGGAAATAATCTACATCCATAAACCACGAGCACTTGATCTGAAGCAGAACATAAGAGATGAAATTCGCGGAATCAGACAAGAAACTTTACGTGTTGTTAGAGATAAAGTTCTTTGGAGAGCACATTCATGTATGGCTGCTCAAGGTCAACAGTTGAGTGATGTTGTTTTTCATACATTAGTTACTTAAATCTCAATGTGTCAGACTTGTATTAACATAACAATAACCTATATAAAACCATTTTCTTTATTTCATAGTTCAATGAAATGCCTACACTACTTTTGGCGGACCTGTGTATGTACAGTATGTATATCTAGTAACGAGGACCTGTGGTGTAATGGTCAGCATGCTCGCCTCGCAAGTGAACGGTCCCGCGTTCGATCCCCGGGAAGGGTGAAACTTTGGGCTCTTTTTTACGCCATTTGCCTCTGTCTACCCAGCAGTAATTGGGGACCTGGATGTTAATCGATTTGTGGATCGTATTCCGGGGTAATGGTTAGCCAGTGCAATTGGCGAGTTGTCCGGTCTTCTAGGACTATTCCTTGACACTGGGTCATGCAGCTCGTTAACTCAAGGTGTGGTTGTTGTGTTGACGACAGCTTCTACACCTTAAACAAATTCACGCCTAGGTGGCCCTAGGGCCGGCCATCCTCGTTACCCGAGGGACAACCATTATGTATGTTACTCTCATCTTTGTAAACTCTTCTCAACTTGCATAAACAATAAAAAAACACAATAAACAAATAAACAAGACATTTCAGACAACCTGTCAAGTCATTTTCTCTCTTATTCCCGATATCCCCTTCACCTCCTCTCCCTCATCTACCTCCCTTCACTTCCCCTACTCCCCCTCATCGCCTCCTCACTTCCTCCCTGTCATCTATTCATCCTTACCTATCCCTCATCCCCCACACTTGCCCCTCCTCACCTCCTACCCTTCACCTATCCCTTCACCTACTCCTCTTTACCTGCCCCCCTCATCCTCCCCCTTCAAGTACCCCTTCCTCTTCTCTCCTCTTTACCTACCCCCTCCTCATCTACCCCCTCCCCACTTCCTCCCCCTCATCAATCTCTCCCCTCACCTACCACCCCCCTTCCCTACTTGGCCTCACCTACCCTCGACAGCAGCCAAACTTTGAGTCAGATCTCCTTCTTCGGGTCACGGGGCAACCTGACGGAGAGGTGTGTGGGGCCCTTGGGTGAGTCCTTAGGCTGGGCTGGAGAGGTTCCTGCCCCCCTCCCTCCCCCTTACACGGGATCTGAGTAGCACGGAGGGTCCAGAGTGCTTAAGGAGGGGGATCCCTTTCTGTTTCTTTTTTATTACCACCCCCCTTTCCCTTTGAGGTCTCTCTCTCTCTCTCTCTCTCTCTCTCTCTCTCTCTCTCTTACTTTTCTCTCTCCGCTTACTCTTTTCCTTCATTCCTCTCCTTTCTCACCTTTCTTTCCCATCCCGTTTTCCTTCTATTCCTTCTCTCTCTCTTCATCGTCTCCTCTCCTCCCATTTTCCCTTCCCCTTCCTATCACTCAATTCCTCTTCCCTCAACCCCTCTTCTACCATCCCTCCCCTCCCACCTCACCACAACCCCTCCCTCCTCTTCCCCCCTAAAGTCTTCCTTCAGGAGGGACCCCCCAGCAGTTAGAAGAGCACTACAACCTACCTCATTAAACTTACTCCCCTGCGTGTTACAGGTGAGGGTAGAGGAGGAGGAGGAGGAGGTGGAGGAGAAGGAGGAAGAGATCGAGGAGGAGGTGAAGAAGGAGGTGGAGGAGGAGGAGGAGGCGGAAGAGGAGGAGGAGGTAGGAGGAGGATGAGGTGGAGGAGAAGGAGTTGAAGAAGGAGGGGAAGGAGGAACCTTAAATTAGTGGTGTCATCTGAGAGAACAGAAAAGAAGGAAGGAAGGAAGGGAGAGAGGGGGAGAGGAAGAAGGGAGAGAAGGAAGAGAAAGGGAGTTGTTAGTTGAAGACAGAGAAAAGTTTTCCTTAAGTGGATGTCGAGAGTACTTGAGACTCTGCCATGGCTAGAGAAGGCTACCTACCTAGAGTACCTACCTAGAGTACCGACCTAGAGTACCTACCTAGAGTACCGACCTAGAGTACCTACCTAGAGTACCGACCTAGAGTACCTACCTAGAGTACCTACCTTGAGTACCGACCTAGAAGTATCTACCTAGAATTACCTGCCTAGAGTACCTACCTAAAGTACCTAGCTAGAGTACCTACCCAGAGTACCTACCTATAAGTACTTACCTTGAGTACCTATCTTGAGTACCTACTGGACCTAGGAGCACCTACCTGGAAGTGAAACAAAAGAGAGAGAGAGAGAGAGAGAGAGAGAGAGAGAGAGAGAGAGAGAGAGAGAGAGAGAGAGAGCTCCTCAACAGGTCTTCAGTGCCAGTTAGCGTGAACGAGTGCCAGTGTGAGCATTCGCCAGCGCCTGTTGTTCATTCTGAGACTTAACATGAAGAGGAACGTTAGACGGAGCAGCATCTGAGCATCGCCTGGCTTACGTTCGCCAGACTCTTGCTGGCACTGGTCGTTTTATGTTATTTGTGTGGTCACGGAAGTAATGGTCGAATGGGCCCCAGTCCTCATAAACCTTAAGTCCTAATAGACCCCAAGTCCTAATACACCCCAAGTCCTACTAGACCCCAAGTCCTGATACACCCCAAGTCCTAATAGACCCCAAGTCCTACTAGACCCCAAGTCCTAATAGACCCCAAGTCCTAATAGACCCCAAGTCCTACTAGACCCCAAGTCCTGATACACCCCAAGTCCCACTAGATATAGACCCCCGATAGACCCCAAGCCCACTACAGGACCCCAAGTCCTAATAGACCCCAAGTCCTAGACCCCAAGTCCTACTAGACCCCAAGTCCTGATACACCCCAAGTCCTAATAGACCCCAAGTCCTACTAGACCCCAAGTCCTAATAGACCCCAAGTCCTAATAGACCCCAAGTCCTACTAGACCCCAAGTCCTGATACACCCCAAGTCCTAATAGACCCCTGAATATAGAACCCAAGACCTAACAGACCCCAGTAAGTTATATCAAGGTAAAACTAGTGATATACCATCCCAGTATACAAGCTGAGGTTATACCAGCATTGACATAAGTTACATATATTACATAACTGCTACATGATGACAGCAAAATATACTACTGAAAATATGTACACAGTTCATATACATTTTTAACTCATGTTTATATATATATTAAAAACATTAGCGTGTGTATATATTTTACACAAATGCGTATATGTGATTAAACGTATAATCAATTCAATTATATCATCGTATTCGGAACTATATCAACGACGGGAAATATTTAGTTGACACAAATTCACAAAATCACATTAAAAGTTGCCTCTCTGTCGGTGTTGGCAGGAGGCTCGGCAGCTCGAAATATTTTTTTTTTTATGAATAGAAAAGTTTTGTGATATTCTAATTAGTCACAACACGGGGGTTAAATTCTGGTATTATTCCCGTATTTGTATTATTGTTTGAGTTACGTATAAAAGGTATTTATTTTAATTTTACTTAAGATATGGTAAGTTTATTATATTAATGTTGCAATTCTCTTTAGGGAATGATAATGCTGATTTAATTCTCGTAAAAAAAGGACGAAATTGCTGTATATAAGGTTTTTCTCATGTATTAAGTGATCCCATTAATTCTCTAGCGTTTGGTAAATATCTAGGTGCCATAACACATCAAGTTAATTCCTTAGAAAATTATACTACTCGTTTAATTCTGGTGATAGAGAAGAAAAGATAAAAAAAAAAATACCCACAATGTAATCTGTATCTAATTCCACAAACATCCTCATCAATTCTCTAGTATTTGATGAACCAAACAAATAAAACAAAGGAACAAATGAATAAAAACACCTATAACCCAACAATATTAACATGTAAACAAAATGAATTCGCAGTATACACAAACAATGGAAATAATTCAGTACAATAAAAATAACAATAATTAATTAGTGACTCTACAGGTAATATTGTCTCACTCACAATACCTCACGTTCACCCTCACTCACAATACCTTACGTTCACCTTTACTCACAACACCTCACGTTCACCCTCACTCACAATACCTCACGTTCACCCTCACTCACAACACCTCACGTTCACCCTCACTCACAACACCTCACGTTCACCCTCACTCACAACACCTTACGTTCACCCTCACTCACAACACCTCACGTTCACCCTCACTCACAATACCTCACGTTCACCTTTACTCTCCCCAAACCTCGTCAATTTCTCCCTGCTCTCACAAACTGATCTTCCAATGTGATTATTAATTGAAAATCTCTATGTTGTATGTATGTATATATGTATGTATGTATGTGTGTATGTATGTATGTATGTATATATGTATGTATGTATGTATGTATGTATGTATGTATGTATGTATGTATGTATGTATGTATGTATAGTGGCGACCTGTTGTGTAATGGTAAGCATGTTCGCCTCGCAAGCGAGTGGACCCGGGTTCGATTCCCGGGCAAGGTGAAACTATGGGCAAGTTTCTTTACGCCATTTGCCTCTGTCTACCACCAGTAATTGGGGACCTGGATGTTAATCGGTTTGCGGATCGTATTCCGGGGTAATGGTTAGCCAGTGCAGTTGGCGAGTTGTCCGGTTTTCTCGGACTATTCACGCCCAGGCCGGCCATCCCCGTTACACGAGGGACAACTATTATGTACATATGTATGTAAACCCGGGTTCATCTTCTATAGAAAAGAATCTCGTAATTGACCCATAACTCCACAAAATATTAAACTTAAAACTAAAGATAAAACTAGAATTCAGGTTAAAGTGCAATGCAAAATTAAATTAGGTCCCATAACCAGGCACTGTAAGGTCAAGTACCCATTTCCAGCTGCTGGGTGGACTGGGAGTGCTCTGGGATCGAACTAGCTACCCTTAGAACCGGAGTCGAGTACTGTATCCACTCATCCACCGCATACTGTTGTATATACATGCAAATACGACATATTCCGAACACAGAAATATGACTGCGTATTTTTTAAGTACATATCGCGTAGTATCTGTAAGCATATTTGAGTACAACAGCGTAACTTAAAGGCCATATATGTACAAAATCGCCACTACAAATACAATACCCTCTCATAAAATTTCATATCTACGAGCATAAATACACCACGTACAAACCGTCTCTATTATACAACAGAATGTACATAAAAGTGTGAACATGAACACGTACAAGACAAGGTGTACACAGGACTCACCGAAAAAGGTTAATAGCTACTGAACTCAGGCAGGTAAAACCCTCATATTTGCTCATTAATAATTCAGTATCTTGGGCAGGTCCTAATGAAGAGGTTTCGCTCAGCAATTAATTCCATTCTTGTGGGAAAAACCGGAGAGAAGAGACGTGAGAGAAAGGAGAGAGAGAGAGAGAGAGAGAGAGAGAGAGAGAGAGAGAGAGAGAGAGAGAGAGAGAGTATTATATATTGCAGTGCTCATTCAATAACTGTCTACCTGTCTCTTCTAGTCGATTGAAATCAGAGTTGAATATTGTAAGTATTGATAATTTTATGTTCTCTTTCTCTTTCACTCTCTTTCTCTCATATACTCATACTCATATCACCTGTCTCTCTCTCTCTCTCTCTCTCTCTCTCTCGACAAAGTTTTTTCAGCCTTCCTCTACACAGTTACTTGAATTTGTCTCTGGTGGCAGTGTTCAAACTTTGTACACTTCCTTGAGTACAGTATCTTCTTCCCCCACCTCCTCTCCTACTTCCTCCCCCTTCCTCTTCCTCCTCCTATTCTCCTTCTTCTGTTGTTGTTGTTTTTCTCTTCTTCTTCTTTTTCTTTTTCTTTTTCTTTTTCTTCTTCTTCTTCTTCTTCTTCTTCTTCTTCTTCTCTTTTCTTTATCTTCTATTCTCTTCTCCTTCTCCTCCTCTTCTCCTTCTCCTCCTCTTCCCTACTAGGAGAATTCTTACGTTAGTCTGGTGGTCGACTTTGTCTTGAAGCGAGCAAGTGTGGTCGTTCTGGCAACAATGTCTCTGTTCTCTGGGTCTGGTAATAGTGTCTCGTCTCACTTTCTTGGTCTGGGTGTCTGGTAATACTGTTTTTTTTTCTGTTTGTATGTTTGGTAATACTGGTTTGTCTGTTTGTATGTCTGGTAATACTGTTTTTGTGTCTGTATGTGGGTCTGGTAATACTGTTTTGTTTGGTAATACTGTACAAGCTTACCTAGGTCTGGTAATACTGTTGTTGGGTTTCGTCTGTCTGGTAATAGTGCTTACGTGAATTTTTGTCCTAAAAGTTGAGCGGGTTATTCTGGCAATACTGTGTCTCTCTGGGTCTCTAATGGCAATACTGCTTATCTAGTTCTGGGACACGAGCAGATGGGGTGAGTGTTCCTTCTGGTAACACTGCCTGTGCTGAGTCGAGGATAGTAATTGAGTTGTTCTGGCAGTACTGTCTATTCAGTGTCCCCGCTCCGAGTCAAAAGGGTTTGTGGGTGATTCTGGTAACATTGTTTGACTTGTGCTAGCGATTGGAAATGTGGTGTCAGTCTTAATAGGTTAGGTTAGGTTAGGTTAGGTTAGGTTAGGTTAAGGTCTATTAAAATTTGGGGTCTGTTTGATATGGGGCCTATTAGGACTAGCATCTATTAGGACAGGCCCCTGTAAGGATTAGGGTCTGTTAAAACTGGGGCCTGTTTAGACTGGGGCCCGCTATGATTGAGGGCCAGTTAAGACTAGCGTCAAGAGGGACAACTATCCTTTCTGGCTACACTGTCTTGATCTTCACCGTGAGCCAGAGAAGCTTATGAATAATTCTGGCAACAGTGCTTCGTTGGTTTCTTACTCTAAGCTAAATAGAAAATTATTTATTCTGGTAACACTGCTTCTTCCTTGTTTTGGTAATACTGTGTCTCTTTGTCTTTGTCTGGTAATACTGTGTTTCTTTGCCTTTGTCTGGTAATACTGATTTATCTGTATCGTGTGTCTGGCAATAAAGTCTGCCTGAATCATTGGTCTACAAGGTTAGTGGCTTATTCTGGTAATACTGCCTCTTTGGATCTTAGCCAGGACAATGGAAAAAGGGGGGGGTAAGGTGGTGAAGGGGGAAAGGAAGTAGGAGGAAAGGTAGGTACTCATTCTGGTAACAATGCTTAAGAGTGGTAGTGGCTCACTCTGGCATCACTGTCGACAAAGGGTCTTTCGTCCAAACCTTAAATAGAGGGGAGGTAACTGCCCATTCTGGCAATACTGCCTTTCACGAATCGATACCCTGACTTAGAAGGGTAAAAGCTCATTTTGGCAACACTGCATTAAAGTCACTCTAAAAATTTTACAAGAAATTAAAAAAAATTCAACTAAATAAAATCTTCAGAATTTCAAATGTGCTAAAACTCCATAATTTTTTCGAGAAAGAATTAATTGGATTTTTTAATGTATGATATTTAATTAGATAAATACTGAGATTGACCTCAAGATATTACGTGACTAATTTGTATTGGGGTTATCGTTAATATTACTAAAAGGTAAATTAATTTGTATCACCAATAATGAATTTTTATTACCTATAATTAATTTTCTATCACCTACAGTATAATTAATTCTGTATTGCCTATAAATAATTTTGTATCCGAAACCAAATTGAGAAATATTCGAATCATGAAAAATATTCCAAGACCAAAGTGAGAAATATCCGCAGCAACAGTGAGGAATATTCTGTTATGGTTGACCCTCCTCTTGCCAGGGCCAATTTTACCCCGAAATTAAATACTTAGTCAGCCACCTGGCAGGTCCCGGCCCTGTGCTTCTGGTGGGCGAGGAGGAGGAGGAGAGGAAGAGGGTGGGGTGAGGGAGCGGGAGTGTTGGGGGAAAGGGAGGGAGGAGGAGGAGGGGATAAAGGAGGGGAAGGGGGGATGGGGTGAGGGATTAGAGTATTCGGGAGGAGGGGATGGGGAGGAGGGGTGGTGTGTGTGTGTGGGGGTGAAAAATGTGAGGTGAGGGAAGAGGAGGAGGAGGAGGAGGAGGAGGGGGGATAGAGGAGAGGCTGGAGAAGGAGAGGAATGGTGGGGGAGGACCAACACCCATCTACCACAACCCTCCACCACCCACTAACCACCCCCAACCACCCACCACCCACCGCTCACCAGCTATCTCTTAAAAATTCGTCTCTAGCTCAGGCCGCCGGAGAGATAGGGAGACAGATAGAGACATCTCAAGCTTCACCTTTAATGCGGGCAGCAGACGGGAGAGACATGTTGAGATTAATGTGAGATTTACCTTAATGAGTTTAACAAGTTGTGTATTACTGCCATCTTGAATTACCTGTTGATGATGACCTGAGTGTGTGCTAATTAAAGGTGTATGTATGTATGTATGTATGTATGTATGTATGTATGTATGTATGTATTTATGTATGTATGTATGTATGTATGTATGTATGCATGTATGTATGTATGTATGTAGGTGTAGTCTAAGTAAAATTATATAGGTAGTTACTTTGGTCAGGTGTATACAGACAAAACACACACACACACACACACACACACACACACACACACACACACACACACACACACACACACACACACTCTGGTGGAAATATAGAGTTACATCCCCTTATATTATACACCTCCTCACTGTTACGGTCTACCTCACTGTTACGGTCTACCTCACTGTTACGGTCTACCTCACTGTTACGGTCTACCTCACTGTTACGGTCTACCTCACTGTTACGGTCTACCTCACTGTTACGGTCTACCTCACTGTTACGGTCTACCTCACTGTTACGGTCTACCTCACTGTTACGGTCTACCTCACTGTTACGGTCTACCACACTGTTACGGTCTACCTCACTGTTACGGTCTACCTCACTGTTACGGTCTACCACACTGTTACGGTCTACCTCACTGTCTCTGTTAGACTAGGTTAAGTTAGGTTAGGCTAGGTCAGGTCGGGTCAGGTCAGGTCAGATCAGGTCAGGTCAGGAGATGAAGAGGAGGAAGAGGTGGTGAGTGAGGTACAGTAGGAGGAGGAAGGAGGAAGTTACCTAGGGGAGAGAAGGAAGGATGTGGGAGATAAAGTGGGGAGGAGAGAGATGGATGAGAAAGAGGGGAAGAGGAGGAAAAATGAAGAGGATGTGGGATGAACTGTTAGAAGTAGGAGAGAGAGATGGAGAATGTGTGTGAGAGAGAGAGGGAGAGAGAAACAGACAGACAGACAGACAGACGGGCAGATAGACAGACAGAAAGACAGACAGACAGAAAGAAAGATAGACAGACAGACAGATCGACAGACAGACCGAAGGACAGACAGACAGACAGACAGATATACAGACAGAAAGACAGAGAGAAAGACAGACAGACAGAGAAATACAGACCGAAATACAGACAGACAGATAGACAGACAGACAGACCGAAAGACAGACAGACGTGCAAACAGACACAAGCATAGAGACAGTAACAGAGGCGCACACACACACACACACACACACACACACACACACACACACACACACACACGCTTAATCCCATAATCAAAATCACATTAACAAAACTAATCTAGTCTTAGGATTTGCAGCTCATCATTTCAGTGAACTTTTTACCTATTTCGGCCCCAAACCTCAAAATAGGGAGAAGATTTGTCTAATTATTAGTCCATTAGTGAGAACAAATTGATCACATGGAAGAAAAAAGTATTTCAGTTCTTTTGTAATTATTAAATTCTTGGTACAGAACAGCAGTAGTGAATGATAAGAGTTTAGGTTAAGAAAGATATTATAATAATAATAATAATAATAATAATAATGTCAACTTAATTAATGTGCTGACTCATAGTACTAAAAGGATTAAACCATAATATACAAGTACGTTAGTGAACCACTTGGTCAACACACATTACCTGTTATAATGTACAACACCATAATACCAAAGAGCAAATTTTACGGTCGTGCGTTAATTAGGTGTTGTATAATGAGCTAGGTGTGGTGTAGTGTACCTGTTGTATAATGAGCTAGGTGTGGTGTAGATGTACCTGTATGATGAGTTGTGTGGCCGGAAGGAGGAGAGAAGGTTAGTGTGTGTGTGTGTGTGTGTGTGTGTGTGATAATCTATGCATGAGCGTGTGACAAACTTAATGTGTGTTTTTTTATTATTTGTGTGGTGACAGTGGTTGTGTTACAGATGAAAACACACACACACACACACACACACACACACACGCTGTAATAATTCCGGGTTGTGTAAACAGCAGCAACCTTCTTCCCCTCACCCACTCCTTTTCTCCCTTCTACCCTCCACCCCACTCACTCCATTCCCCTTCCTACTCCCCACCTGTCTCCTGTCTCCCCCCTCCATCCCTCTCTTCCCTACTCCCTCCCCCTTGCCCTCTTCCCTGCCTGTTTCCCTTACTAAGAATGCCGCCCCCCGCCCTCCTCTCGTAACGACCTCACATGGCAGTCTAGGGTCGAAAGTTTCCGTCGGGTCAGGTCATTTAAAGTGCATTAACGAAACATCTTTTCCAAGTCTGTAAAGTTAAAGATTTTTTTGTGTGCATGTCGCCGGTGGAGATCATCACTAGTCATTCTCAAAGGTTTGTAATGCCCGGGATATAATGTAGTCTTGTCATTCTCCTCTGAATTCTTTCTAGGGATTCTATATCCATTCTGTAATACGGTGACCAGAGCTGAACTGCGTAATCCAAGTGAGGTCTCACAAGCGCAAGATACAGTTTTAGGATAACCTCGCTAGTCTTGGAACCCAAGTACTTTGTTCGCCCTGTTTCGAGCAAATACACATTGTTGACTTGGTTTAATATTCCTACTTATCATTACTCCTTATATCTTTCTCACAGTCGGATTTCTCTATAACAACGTTGTTCATCTGATATCTGGTTTCTCTGTTTACATCCCCTAGACTAAGTACTTTATGCTTTTCCACATTAAATTTCATCTGTCATTTTTCAGACCACGAGAAAAGTTTGTTTTGATCTTCCTGTAGTTTTGCTGAGTCCTCGTTAGATTTAATTCCATGCCCAATTTTAGTGTCGTCAGCAAATTTACTTACGTTGCTTTCTACGCCTGTATCTATGTCGTTTATGTATATAATAAATAGTAAAGGTCCAAGTACTGAGCCTTGGGGTACTCCACCAGTGACGTTACCCCAATTGGATTTAGTGCCACTATTGCTGACTCGCTATTTTCTGTCCTTTAACCACGCCCTAATCCAATTTAGAATAACACCTCCAATTCCACGAGCTTCCAATTTATGCATTAGTCTTTCGTGGGGGTCACCTGCTGAAGACTAGGTGATAATGGGTGGATGCCAACAAGAGCTGACTAGTATTGACCATTAGGCCTATTACAGTTTACTTTATTCTCAAGTACACTGTTTCAACCATCAACATCTTCACTACCATCCACCATAACATCCCTATCACCATAAGTATTTTTTCATCACCATCACCCTTAAATTATAAAGATCACATCACTATCAGCATTAACATCATTACACACCTATCCTAACTATCATCATCTTTATCATCATTACACTAAAATCATCATTACCATTATCAAAATTTTCACCATCAAAGTTAATTTTGTCTCCTAACTGGTGCTAAGTGAACGTATCTAGTTACGGTAGAATCTTAATAATTTATCAACAACAATCTCTGTGTATTACCTTATGTTAGTCAATTAGCTATACCCTAACTTACGACAAATATTCAATCGCACGGCACCTTACAGAATGGCACCAGGTCAACCATGCTCCTCCAGCTTGGCACAGTGCCATGGCTCCGGAAACTCCTAAGACGTACGGCCGCTGAATGAGACGAGTGTGTAAAAAAAAAAGTGGTTATTTTTGCAGATCTTCCTTAACGATCCTGCAAACTGTTTCTGTTCGCTGTTGGAGTCCAGGAGGAGGAGGAGGAAGAGGAGGAGGAGGAGGGGGAGGAGGAGGAAGAGGAGGAGGGGAATGGGGGTATAAAAGGTATGACGAGGAGGAAGAGGGGGAGGAGAAGAGACAGGAGAAATAGGAGGTAAATGAGGTACTAAAGGTAGGAGGAAGAGGAGGAGGAGGAGGAGAATAAAGAAGAAGGTGGAAGAGGAAGAAGAAAGAAGAACAAAGAAGAAAAAGAAGAAAGAAGAGGGAGAAGAATTAAGAAAATGGGGAAGAAGAGAAGGGAGAGGAAGGTGTCACTAGGTCTTGGAGAATTCAGGTGTCTGTGGTGGTGATCAAGAGACGGGGAGGTAGGAGACGGGGAGGTGAGAGACGGGGAGGTGAGAGACGGGGAGGTGAGAGACGGGGAGGTGAGAGACGGGGAGGTGAGAGACGGGGAGGTAAGAGACGGGGAGGTAAGAGGAGGGGAGGTATTTTTTAACGGTTAATAAATTTATTGCCTATTCTGTGTAATTCAGTCATGTGGGTGACGTCACTGTTCACTGCCACACAGGACAGTGGTTCATATATAGTATAAGTCATATTCTATTTGAGGACTAATCAGTGTGGGCCAGCAGCAAATATAAGATAAACAGCAAGAATGTCCCCAAGTACTCTGATTCAAAGTAGTAATTACATAGTTCATGATACAATAAGCCAGGTGGCCTGAAGTCTTTGACAGTGTCACATTCATTAATGTAGTGTTCAAGTGTATGCTTTAAAGGTTTATCACAAAGTTTACATGCTGAGTGTTCCGGTATGAGTACAGCGTTACTAACTTGCCAGATGTGTCTGTATCCTAGCCTAATTCTGGCCACGACTACATCACATTGTCTGGTTCTGTCCTTATGCTGGCTATACCGGTACCTCTTGTCACAAAAATTGCCATATTTACTAATGCTACAACTGCCGGGTCTCTCTGCATTTCTCAGTTCTTCTAGATCAGAGTTCATGATTCTGACTTGAATGTTTTTAAGTACAGCATTGGACAGGCCAAGGTCACGGTCAACATTTTCTCTCTTACATGCCTCATTGGCCAGTCTATCAGCACGGTCATGATACCTGATTCCAACATGGGACGGAATTCACACAAATTCAATACGAAAGTTGTTCTCCTTAGCAGTCATCACATTTTTTTTATAATATCACATACAACTTTAGACATAGAACCTGACGGACTGTTCAGTGATTTAAAAATACTTTGAGAGTCACAGAACATCACCCCACCTCCATTTTCTTTAAGGTAGTCTGTGTGTGGTAGGAGACGAGAGACAGCCTAATATATCTTTCAAGGAAATAAATTCGTAAGACGGTCAGGGAGAGAGAGAGAGAGAGATAGAAAAATGATCTCAAAGTCTGTAGGTAGTGTACAGTCGGTTACCTCTGAAGTCTTGTATGAAAGCGAGTCCTTAAACAGAGTCCTTTATGAGGGGTCTTTCAAAGTCCTCCTTGGCTGAGAGAAAAATAGACGAAACTCCTGTCAGGCCTCCTTCTCTACCCCGCCCCGAAAAAGAAAAAGAATTACCATACGAGCGAGAGGGGGAGGGAGGGGAAGGGGGGGGTAAAGGAAGAAAGAATGAGAGGTAGTAGAAAGATGTTAAGGAAGAGAGGGCAAAACTCTCTCCATCTACTCCAAAATAAAAGTTTTGAAGATGTGCTCAGCCGTAATAGCCCTTACTAATGTTTTTTGAGGGGAGGTGGTTTTAAGGTGTCGAGGGTGAGATGTCGAGGGGAGGTGTCAAGGGGAGGTCGACAGGGAGGTGTTGAGGGGAGGTGTCAAGGAGGTGTCGAAGGAGGTGTCGAGGGGGATGTGTCAAGGGGAGGTCGACAGGAGGTGTTGAGGGGAGGTGTCGAAGGGGAGGTCGAGGGGGAGGTGTCGTGGGGAGGTGCTAAGGAGGAGGATTCAAGGGGAGGTGTCGAGGGGGAGCTTCTCGAGTAAGAGGGTCTTTGAAGTTCCGTACAATTATTTTATATTTTGTTTTCTTAATTTGGAAGCTTGTTTAGGGTTCAAAGGAGTTGTTGAAGCTTTGTTGTGTTATGAGAGAGAGAGAGAGAGAGAGAGAGAGAGAGAGAGAGAGAGAGAGAGAGAGAGAGAGAGAGAGAGAGAGAGGAGACTGGCACTGTCAACAAGGCAGAGCTTCAGTGGCACTTGAGGGCCAGCGCGAGGGCCAATAGTGAACCCATTAACCGTTCAGGGTGCCAAGGGGGCCTGGTTAACGTGGCACTCTGGGGTCGTGAAGGTCACTCTGGGTGCCAAGGTGAACGACACTATAAAGATCTGCTTAAATGGTAATAATTGAAATGGGCCCTCGGGTTTAATGGGCAACCAGTTCCAATGGGATCCAGGTCTAATGGGCCCCAAGTACTATGAGGCTTTAACTTAACTTAACCTAAACTAACCATTGTGGCCCAAACAAAACCTAACCAATTTTTTTGTAGTTTAATGTAACCTATTTTTTTTGTAGTTTAATTTAACCTATTCTAACATTGCATAACCTAACCTTACCTAACCTTACCTAAACTAAACCTAACCTTACCTAACCTTACCCAACCTAAAATAACTTGCCCTAACCTAACCTAACTTAGCCTTATCTAACCTAACCAAGCCTGTCCAATCTTAACCTAACCTAACTTCCACTCAATAACACCAAACCCCAATAAAACAAACACATAAACGTGCTCACCTTCCCAAGAAAGAGAGAGAGAGAGAGAGAGAGAGAGAGAGAGAGAGAGAGAGAGAGAGAGAGAGAGTGTGTGTGTGTGTGTGTGTCCCATCCTGTGCCCATTGCAGAATAAAACACTAAATTACCAACTGCCTTCGACTGGCGAGATGGTTAGAATGTTTTATTGAAGTTATAGAGAGTTATAGGAGTCGAAGTTATAGATGTTATAAGAGACCAAAGTTATAGAAAGTTATAGGGGTCAAAATATTAAAAAAGTGGAGGTGCTAAAATTATAGGAAATTAAAAGAGTCAATACATTTTATAAGAGAGTTATATTTCAAGAGATGTGATGCAAAAATGCTAACCTAACCTAACATAACCTAACCTAAACCTTACCTAACCTAACCAATTCTCACCTTCCATAGTCTCCCTTGTAGAAAACGGGATTATGACCTATAAAGGAGAATTCTCAAGAGGGAGTCACAAATAATCAACCATTGACCTTTGACCTTTAACAATGAGGTCACCAAAATGTCCCTATGCCCTTGGTATTAACCTGATGAACACAATAGAACAAGTTAATGGTTAATATATTTAGGGGTTAAGGAGTTATGGTGGAACAGAATGGAAATGAAAATGAACCCTCATTTCCAGGTTACGTTAAGGAACCATTCGAAGCTAGGGGAAGATGGTATCACTAATCACTAATTCCGGGTGTTGTTAAAAGTTGATTCAGAACAAGGATTGAGGAGTTATATTCTAATTAAATCTCTATTTCCAGTTTATGTTATGGAGCTAATAAATAAATAAAAAATGAAAAGGACAGAATTCTCCTCAAACACTATATCTGGGTCGATTCCAGGAGGTGACATACACAGAGACGAAAAGATGAAATTCTCATCAGCCCACTATATCAGGGTCGCGTTCGGGAGTTTGACACCTAGACATTACAAAGAAAAAGACTAAATTCTCATCAGCTCTCTTTCCAGGTTGCGTCCACGAGAGCTAATCTGAGAATGAAACTAAAATGGGGTTTGGAGAGGGTAGGGGAAAAGGGGGGAGAGTTGGGGAGGAGAGGGTGGAGGAGGGGAGATAGGCGATGGACGAGGAGGAGGGAGGGAAGGTTGGGGATTGAGGGTAGAAAGGTAGAAGGAAGGTGGAAAGAGGAATAGGAGGAAGGAGAAAAGGGAAAGTGGCAAGAGAAGGAAGATGAGGAGGGGGAAGAAGATTGCCAACAGGAGGGAGGAGGAGGGGGGATCGAACGAGGGAGGTAGGTAAGGCCACAGTCACAGAGGAAGGAATCCACCACTACTCCACAATCCGGTGAAATAGTTCCAGGTTGTGTACTAGAGCGGAATACTGAGGCATATATCCCCAAGTCGGTAAAACCCATTTGGGGATGTAATTGGGAGTCAGGGAATGCAGGAGACTAAGGTGTAAAAATGGACAACTTTTCTACTAAACTGTACAAGAATGTTGGTTCAAGTCGTCCTCTGCCTCAGTCTGTAAATTGAAGAAGAATGCGTGTGTGTGTGTGTGTGTGTGTGTGTGTGTGTGTGTGTGTGTGTGTGTGTGTGTGTGTGTGTGTGTGTGTGTGTGTGTGTGTGTGTGTGTGTGTGTGTGTGTGTGTGTGTGTGTGTGTGTGTGTGTGTGTGTGTGTTTACTTATCAATATATATATGTTTAAGTTGTTTAAGTTCACACACACACACACACACACACACACACACACACAACACTCTTGATCTGGTCCTTACCCAAACTTTACCTCCCCCTTTGGTTATTCCACCGTCCTTGTGATCCACCAATTTGCGACTAATCTCTGTAATTTGTTTCCCATTTCACAGTGAGGAGGCAGCGAAGGTGAGGGAGGGAGGGAGGGAGGGAGGGAGGGAGGAGGGAGGGAGAGGGGAGAGGGAGGGGAGGGAGGGAGGTAGCGGGATGGAAGGTGAGTTTGGGAAGGAAAGAAGGAAGGAATGAATGAAGGAAGGAAGGAAGGAGATAGAAGTAAGGAGAGGGACGGGGGTAGGGAGGGAGGAGGAAAGGAAGGAGGAGAGATGGATGGAAGGAGAGATAAGAATGGAAGATGAATAATTGAGGGAAAAGAAAGGAGAGTGGCAAGAAAAGAGAGAGGCGCATTAAAATATCACAGTACTTCCATCCTCTCTCTCTCTCTGTTCTTCATTCCTTAATTAATACACCTGTTCTATTGCAACCAGTAAATTCATGGGGTAGATAGTTAATTCGGTTTATATATATACACATCTTTCCAACAGGGCAATTAAATTTTCCTAACTACCTTCCCTCGTTAAGTAATTTCAATGCTGTATGGTAGTTTGACTGGTTGTAAGTGGGTCAATTCGGAATATTTCTCGTATACAAACGCTTCTATTGCCGCCTTTTCCCTCCCGCCGAGAGAAACCCCAGAGAGCCACCCTAGAGAACCACTCCCCAGAGAGCCTCCCCAGAGAGCCACCCCAGAGAGCCACCCCAGAGAGCCACCCCAGAGAACCACCCCAGAGCCACCCCAGAGAACCACCCCCAGAACCCCCAGAGAGCCACCCCAGGAACCACCCCAGAGAGCCACCCCAGAGAACCACCCAGAGAGCCACCCCAGAGAGCCACCCCAGAGAGCCAACCCAAAAGAGCCAACCCAAAGAGCCACCCCAGAGAGCCACCCCAGAGAGCCAACCCAAAGAGCCACCCCAGAGAGCCACCCCAGATAGCCTATGACCCCGGGATGGCAAGCTAGGAGATGGCGTCATAGATGATGAAGTTGAAGGTGTAAATAGACGGACGGACGGACGAGACAGAGGCTCCTGTTGACTATTGTGTAAGGAAGGAGAAGGAGAAAGGAGAGGGATGGGAGGGAGAAGAGAAGGAAGGAGGGAGAAGAGAGAGAGGATGGGGAGAGGAGGAGGGAGAAGAGAGGGGAGAAGGAAGGGAGAGAGGAAGAACCAGACCATAATGACAAGAGGCTAGGCAAGTTGGTTGAATAGTTCTCATCAGGTGACTTGGTTTTTAATGATCTAATTATGATGACCCTGGTCTCTCTCTCTCTCTCTCTCTCTCTCTCTCTCTCTTACAGACACACACACACACACTTCCTCCGATAACACACCATCCCACACCTCCCACACACACACAACACACACACCACACCCCTACACCTACATACACCCTTCCCCAGACACACCCCACACCCCCAACATAAACAAACACTAACCCCCCACACACACACCACTCAACAAAACAAGCAAAGTCACAGTTATTATTTCCTCTCAGGTTTCGGTGAATGAAATCCCACAAAACACAATTTATGCCTGACGAGAGGGGAGTGCCACGAGTACCAACCAGTGCCACCGTCCTAGGAAAATACGAAGCCAAGCTCTAGTCTCTTCGTCCATATTCATACACACGTGCACAAGGAAGCGACCAGGGTGCAGGGGAGACCAGGTGCAGGGGCGACCAGGACGACCAGGTGTAGGACGACCAGGTGTAGGGGCGACCAGGTGTAGGGACGACCAGGTGTAGGGACGACCAGGTGTAGGGACGACCAGGTGTAGGGACGACCAGCTGTAGGGGCGACCAGGGTGCAGGGAGCCCAGGTGCAGGGGCGACCAGGTGTAGGGATGACCAGGTGTAGGGACGACCAGGTGTAGGGACGACCAGGTGTAGACGACCAGGTGTAGGGACGACCAGCTGTAGGGCGACCAGGTGTAGGGACGACCAGCTGGGAGACCAGGTGCAGGGGCGACCAGGTGTAGGGACGACCAGGTGGGACGACCAGCTGTAGGGGCGACCAGGGACGACCAGGTGTAGGGACGACCAGCTGTAGGGGCGACCAGGCAGGGGCGACCAGGTGCAGGGGCGACCAGGTGTAGGGACGACCAGGTGTAGACCAGGTGTGACGACCAGCTGTAGGGGGCGACCAGGCAGGGCGACAGGTGTAGGGACGACCAGGTGTAGGGACGACCAGCTGTAGGGGCGACCAGGGACGACCAGGTGTAGGGCGACCAGGTGTAGGGACGACCAGCTGTAGGGGCGACCAGGTAGGGACGACCAGGGTGCAGGGGCGACCAGGTGCAGGGACGACCACACTGGGTTAGGTTAGGTTAGGATAAGAAAGAGTGAGGTAGGTTTAGGTTAAGTTAGGGAACGGTAGGTTAGGTTAGGTTAAAGGTTAGGTTAGGGATGGGTAGGTTAGATTAGGTTAGGTTAGATTAGGTTCATTGTGTGTATGTGTGTAAGTGTGTGTGTATATGTGTGTGTGTGTGTTTGTGTGTGTATGTAAGTGTGTTTGTGTGTGTATGTAAGTGTGTGTGTGTGTGTGTATGTGTACAGCGATTGTAATTATTTCAGATTTGGTAGAGAATCACAATCCTTTCTGCGGGTAGACTTAGGAAATCAAATCCCAAGTTAAAAAAAAATAATATAAAATCAGTATATGGAATCATTAGATAGTTCAATATCCTCTTCCGGTGTGGCAGCTGTCTGACATTTCGGTTCTAAAGTTTTTAATTATTGAGTGTTAGAATGTGTGTGTGTGTGTGTGTGTGTGCTGGAGGAGAATGGGAAGGAGGAACAGGAAGAGGAAGAGGAGGAGGAGGAGGAGGAGGAGGCAAAATTCCAGAACATATAAACATACAAAAAAAAAAACTAGAACGCACACACACACACACACACACACACACACACTTACGGAGAAAAGTTTCCCTGACAGTTTGGTCCTCTAGGGAAATTTAGGGAAATTATGACCAGGTGAAGTAGTAATGTCATATATATATCTTTGTCACCTGAGACTAACAAACAAACAAACACTGAAGAGACAAACAAACAAACAAACAAACGTCCAATTAGTCTAATAAACAGTGTATGTATGTATGTATGTATGTATGTATGTATGTATGTATGTATGTATGTATGTATGTATGTAGTTTGTCTTTGTTAATACTTCCGTTTTGTTTGGTTAGGTTAGGTTAGGTTAGGTTAGGTTAGGTTAACGATATATTAGGTTAAGTTAGGCAACATTAGGTTATGGTTAGGTTAAGTTATCGTTAAAGTTTCTAATCTAATAGTGAAATAAGCTATAGATTACCTTCAAGCGAGTCAGATTAATTACAGGTAAAGGTATATATTTCAATTTAATTAATTACTTTTATTAATATAACTTTAAAAAGTGACAAATGATGCCTAGTTCACTTAATGATCAACTACAGCAAATTAACTTTTTTTTATTTCTTAATTACTCCCACAATGCACCAGGATCAAAACATAACGTGACGTCATAGCGGCCTGGTGGTGGTGGTTGTGGTGATGGTGGTGGTGGTGGTAGTGGTGGTGGTGGTGATTGTGATGGTGATGATGGTGGTAGTGATGGTGGTGGTGGTGGTGGTGATTGTGATGGTGATGATGGTGGTAGTGATTGTGGTGATAGTGGTGGTGACGATAGTGGTGATAGTGATGGTGATAGTGGTAGGAATATTCAAGGTGATCTTCCATTATGGCGGAGAAGAACTGACTTCGCCTCACTTCCTTCCTCACCTGTGTTCGCCCAACCCTTAAACCCCACGTAAATTCTTCCTCCTCCCTCCCTCCCTCCCGGAAATATCGTCTTGTAGGAGATTTACAGGGGCGAGATGCATCCTGAGGGAGATTTACGCGACACGATGCCTCCTTAGGGAAAATTTACATAGGTGGAACGTAAGTTAGGAGAATTATATTGAGGTGAAGTATACTTGTAACCATAAGGCGGGTGTCTGTACTTAAGAGGAAATGTTATTGTCTGGGAGAATCTAAGGCGGCGCCATCTTGTTTAGGGAAATTACCTGAATGAGATGTGTCTGGCAGGGGAAGTTTCCCGAGATTGGATTCACTCTAGGGGAAATTCCCGCAAATAACACTAACAACAACAATAACAAGAATATAAACAACAACAACAATAATAACAAGAATACCAAAAACAACAACAACAATGACAAGAATATCAACAACAACAATAAAAACAACAATAACAACAAAAACAACAGCTTAACAAAAGAAATATACAATCTTCATAACCAAATACTTGACACATTACAGTAAGCAGCAGACACGACAAACGAACCACGACCCTCATTACCGAAGCTTCAATGAGTCGAATCCTTTCATCATCAAAGCTTTATGAACCATTAGAGCTTTAGTGAAGGTGTTGGTCTGATTAATTATAATTATAGAGGCTTTTAAGGGTCAATTAATTAACTGATTATATAGAAATATTTAAGGGTAATTATGTATAGGTAGTGTTAAATAGGTGTTGTGAAGTCTACAGTGTTAATCTAATCTAACCTTACCTTAATTTAACCTTAATTAAACACATTTATAGGGAAAAGTGTGTGTGTGTGTGTGTGTGTGTGTGTGTGTGTGTGTGTGTGTGTGTGTGTGTGTGTGTGTGAAATTCAATTTTTTCGACGTAAAATATTCCGCCATTTTCCTTGATATATTACAGTAAAGAAAAGTTCCTTAAGAATAATCCATCCTGAGAAGAATTTGCGGGAATTTCCCCTAGAGTGAATCCAATCTCGGGAAATCCTGCCAGACACAGCTCATTCAGGTAAATTTCCCCTAAACAAGATGGCGCCGCCGCGAGATTCTCCCCCAGACAATAACATTCCCTCTTAAGTACAGACACCCGCCTTATGGCCACAGTATACTTCACCTCAATATAATTCTCCCCTAACTTACGTTCCACCTATGTAAATTTTTCCCCTAAGGAGGCATCGTGGCTGCGTAAATCTCCCTCCAGGATGCATCTCGCCCCTGTAAATCTCCCCAAAAATACGATATTTCCAGGAGGGGGAGGAGGGAAGGGGGAAGGGGGTGAAATTTACGTGGGGTTTAAGGTTAGCCAGACACAGGTGAGGAAGGAAGTGATGCGAGGTCAGTTCTTCCCCGCCATAATGGAAGATCACCTTGAATATTCCCTACCACTATCACCATCACTATCACCACTATCACCACCACCACCACCACCGCCACCATCACTACCACCAACATCACTACCACCATCATCACCATCACAATCACCACCACCACCACCACCACCATCACCACAACCATCACCACCAGGCCGCTATGACGTCACGTAATGTTTTGATCCTGGTGCATTGTGGGAGTAATTAGCAGTTAAGCAGATAATTATATAAAATTAAATATCTATCGTTCATATAGATCAACAGGTTAAATATTTGCTGTTTGTGGTTATAATCCATATTATTTTATTATTATTATTATTATTATTATTATTATTATTATTATTATTATTATATTATTATTATTATTATTATTATTATTATTATTATTATTATTATTATTATTATTATTATTATTATTAAAATAGAATGATATACATCCCCAGGCTCACTACCCTCGAGTTGGCAACACTGTCTGAATATTTTTCCTTCCACACTAAATTACTTTGAGAATATTTCACCAAGTATGTTTTAGCCTAGAGATGATATAGAGCGGAGGTCAAATGTTGTCTTCTCTTGCTCTATTTAACTCTCACTTTCTCCTCTATTTTCTTTCTTTCCCTCTCTTTTTTTCTTTCTCTATCTTTCCCCTTATTTTTTTCCCTCTCTCCCACTGTCCCTCCCAGTTCTTCTCCCTCTCCTTCACACGCACTCACCCTTCCTCTCACCCACTCCTCCCCGACCCTTCCTCTCTCAGTGTGTGTGTGTGTGTGTGTGTCCTCCCAGCCCAGCCTTAACCCCGAGGACAAAATCACAAACAGCTAACATTACCTTTAAATTACCAGAACAATCTCCCCCACTCAGCATGACCTGACCTGACCTGACCTGACCTAGCCACTCACAATGCAATAGATGTGCAATTTTTAGAAGGACCTTTACAAAAAAAATAATATATATATATATATATTTCCTACACCAACAACTTGCAATATTTCTTCCATTGTTTTGCAACATTATCTGCAACATTATATACTAAATTGTTGAAGCATTTTGTGTTGATATTAAGTTTGGGGTAATGTGTTTTTTTTATCTCTGTATTTAACGACTTTGAGTATGATGATTTAACCCCTTGAGTACAATGATTTAACCTCTGGAGTACGATGATTTAACCTCTTGAGTACGATGATTTAACCCATTGAGTATGATGATTTAACTTGAGTACAATGATTTAACCTCTGGAGTACGATGATTTAACCCATTGAGTATGATGATTTCACCCCTTAAGTACGATGATTTTACCCCTTGAGTATGATGATTTAACCCCTTGAGTACAATTAGTTTATCCCGTGAGTACGATGATTTCACCTCTTGAGTGGGATGACTTAATTGGAATGCACCATGGTCGACACTGTACTCAACCACCTTTAATTTCTCATCTGTATAGTTAAGTACTCAATTGGGTGGACTGGGGTGCCCGGGATCGAACCAGCGACACAACCTTGAAGGTAAATCGTCCACCATCAGCTTGAAGGTTGACCATAAACCGCCTTGATCAGTGCGGTAAACCAGTTTGACTCAGCATAAAGCTCGCCTCCGAACATTCACATATTGAAAGTGAGTTTCTGTGTTGTTGTGTGTGTGTGTGTGTGTGTGTGTGGGTGTGTGTGCGTGCAGGTTCTCCATAACCTGTTTGTGTGTGTGTGTATATATATGTATTCATGTATGTTTGAATACATATATGATTGTTATTCTAGAAACAACTGAACCACAGACACTATGGGTGATATACCACACACACACACACACACACACACACACACACACACCTACACACACAAAACAAGTCCTGTATACAATTTTTGACTCGGTCTCAAATAGAAAAATCTGTTTAGGTTTACAGCGAGTGAGTGAAGTCTTGGCGGATCTCTCTCTCTTTCTCTCTCTCTCCCTAAGAAAACCTACTGGAGAGAAGAGATAATTATCAATGCAGCTTAATTATCCGTATCAAAGAAACATTGAATCTCTGACTAATTATATATACAAGTCATCATGTAACAATTGATCGACCTTCCACTCCAACGATATTGCTCAAGGTGTTGGTGGGAGGTGGTGGTGGGGAGGTGGTGGTGGGGAAAGGTGGTGGTGGGAGGTGGTGGTGGGAGGTGGTGGTGGGAGGTGTTGGGAGGTGGTGGTGGAGGAGGTGGTGGTGGGGAGGTGGGGTGGTGGGGGAGGTGGTGGGGTGAGGTGGGAGGTGGTGGTGGGGAGGTGGTGGTGGAGGAGGTGGTGGGAGGTGGTGGTGGTGGGGAGGTGGTGGTGGGAGGTATTGGTGGGGAGTGTTGGTGGGGGGAGGTGTTGGTGACCATCACCACCACCACCATCACCACCACCACCACTACCACCACCATTGTTGTTGAACCTTGCAGAGTTGCGTGACAAACTCCTGCTATTAATTTGACCTGACCACGAACCGGGTCAATTTCTCATTTAACCCTGACCTCTAGTTGGTTGAAGAGATGCCTACCAACACAATTTCTCACCATCACAATCATCATCACTATACCACAATATGTCACCATCACTATCATCACTACCATTACAACATCTCACCATCACTATCATCACTACAATCACAATATCTCACCATCACTAACATCACTATTATCACAATAATTAACTACCACTATCATCACTACCCTCACAACATCTCACCATCACTATCATCACTACCCTCACAACATCTCACCATCACTATCATCACTACCCTCACAACATCTCACCATCATTATCATCACTACCATCACAATACCTCACCATCACTATCATCACAACATCTCACCATCACTACCATCACAATATCTCACCATCACTATCATCACTCCATCACAACACCTTACCATCACTATCATCACTACCATCACAATACCTCCACATCTATCATCATAATATCTCACCATCACTATCATCACTACCATCACAACATCTCACTACCACTATCATCACTACCATCACAACATCTCACCATCACTACCATCATAATATCTCACCATCACTATCATCACTACCATCACAACATCTCACTACCACTATCATCCTACCATCACAACATCTCACCATCACTACCATCACAATATCTCACCATCACTATCATCACTACCATCACAACACCTTACCATCACTATCATCACTACCATCACAACACCTTACCATCACTATCATCACTACCCTCCACAACATCTCACCATCCTCATCACTACCATTACAACACCTCACCATCACTAACATCACTATCATCCACAATAATTAATTACCACTATCATCACTACCCTCACAACATCTCACCATCACTATCATCACTACCCTCACAACATCTCACCATCATTATCATCACTACCATCACAATACCTCACCATCACCTATCATCACAACATCTTACCATCACTACCATCACAACATCTCACCATCACTATCATCACAACATCTCACCATCACTATCATCACTACCATCACAACATCTCACCATCACTACCATCACAATATCTCACCATCACCATCATCACTACCATCACAACATCTCACCATCACTATCATCACTACCATCACAACATCTCACCATGACCATCATCACTATCATCACAACATCTCACCATCACTATCATCACTACCATCACAACATCTCACCATCACTACCATCACAATATCTCACCATCACTATCATCACTACTATCACAACATCTCACCATCACTATCATCACTACCATCACAACATCTCACCATCACTACCATCACAACATCTCACCATCACTATCATCACTACCATCACAACATCTCACCATCACTACCATCACAATATCTCACCATCACATCACTACCATCACAACATCCATCATCACTACCATCACAACATCTCACCATCACTACCAAACATCAACATCATCACTACCATCACAACATCTCACCATCACTACCATCACAATATCTCACCATCACTATCATCACCATCACAATATCTCACCATCACTATCATCACTACCATCACAACATCTCACCATCACTATCATCACTACCATCACAATATCTCACCATCACTATCATCACTACTATCACAATATCTCACCATCACTATCATCACTACCATCACAACATCTCACCATCACTATCATCACTACCATCACAACATTTCACCATCACTACCATCACAATATCTCACCATCACTATCATCACAACATCTCACCATCTCACCATCACTACCATCACAATATCTCACCATCACTATCATCACAACATCTCACCATCACTATCATCACTATCATCACAATAATTCACCACCACTATCATCACTGTTACTATAAATCGAAAATTCCATGTATGTGTTATTTTGGGGCAGACGATTATTGAAGGATGAGACAAACTGAGCTGAGTTGTGATGTATAAAAGAAAATGGTGTAAACTAAATTAAAAGATCGCCTCCAGGGTCTAGTTAACGCTCTTCACGAGTTCCGTCCCGGTGTACAACGGCGGATCCAGAAATTCGTTCGGCGCCGGATATTGGGTGATTCCCTGGCCGTTGTGTTTCACTATTTTGGTGTCATCGGGTACTTGATAGCATTTATGGTGGTTTAGCTGAATGTTATTATGGATGGTTAGCTGTACTGTATTAATCAGAGTTCCGGAGAAGTTCTGCCGGATGACCTACAGTTAGTTTGTGAATCTAACCACTACGGTGTGGGCAGCTACGAGGCCCAGGGCAAGAAGGAGGTAAGTTCCATTTTCATCTTCTTCCCCTGGCTGCTGCTCCTCCTGGCGGGGATCCATGCGTTTTTGTTTGTAATCGTCCGGGTAAGTGAACATACCCGGGTGAGGTTACTTATGGAGAAAAAATTCGAATGCACAGATAAAGATTTCGATATAAAAGATTATGTAACCAGATTTATAACCTATAATCTGGGTACATTCAGAGATGTGTATTTCACACGTTTGGTTCTACACATTTGTTTTGCTTTCGTTGATTTGGGAATATTTTATTTCCTCTACCATATAACGGGAAACAGGATTGTGAAATTCCTCAAATCATATCCCGCATGGGACCGAGATGTAGTCGGCTTCACCGATGAAATCAGCTTGGCCTTCCCTCCCTTTGTCACCTGTGAGATAAATGAGGACACTCAGGTGTTGGGCTTAACAACGGTTGTTTACGGTTGTTATAACAAAATGGCCGAATTGCATGAAAAACTATTTATTTTGATGATGGTGTACACCACAGTGGTGTTTATCATCACTGTGGTACAGATTCTTTATATGGTGTTCATACTGCCAACCTTCTAGGTGAGGAGGTCGCTCATCAGCACAGGTGGTGCTCTTCCCAGAGCTGAGAAACGAATCCTCAGCTGGGCCACCGTCGGCGATGCCATGGTCGCCTACTACCTGAAGAAGGAAGTAACAGGGCGTGGCTACTGCAAGGCCATTGTTGCCATAGGCAGTCGGCCGATCAACTGCCCACCGCTTTGTCCACCGACTGCACCCCTCGAGGTCGTGGTCGGCTGAGGTAATTCTTTTATGAACTTATTGTATAAAGTATTATAATAAACACACAACATTATTTTATACGACTACATTAGGGAGTGTAGTCCGTTATATAGAGGACCATTATATGTGAACCCTCCATATAACGGACTATACCCGTTATATTGAAGGCCGTTTAATGAAGGTTTTACTGTAAACGTCTCCATGTAAGGAGAAATATACGTTATAACTTGTATGGTGTCTCTTATAAGCAGAATAACTAAATTGAATTTATTATAAACTTTACAAAATTGTTTACATCTTACGATCACCAGAAGAGACGGGCGGAGTTGTGACGTCATATATTATGTGGGCGGGTGTGCTAGTATTTGTCAATGGCGGTGGTCCTCTCTCTCTCTCTCTCTCTCTCTCTCTCTCTCTCTCTCATATCCCAATCATCATCATCACTATAATTTTCATCATCATTACCTCAAACATCATCACCATCACCATACACCATCACCACCATTACCACAAAGTGCCATCACTATCATCATCACCACCAAACCCCATCATCATCACTATTACCATCATCATTAGACACTTGATCATCGTCATTATCATCATCACCAAAAACACCATTACCATCACCATACCCCAATCATCATCATCACTATACATACACCCATCCCTACAAAAAATAATAAACTTTTTCAAAGGCACAACCTAATCTAAACCAACCTAGTTTATTAACAATGCTATGCTGATTTAATCCCGCACTGGTAGAGCGTTCCAACCACTAACAGTCTGACGAGGGCACTAAAGAGCTCAGCCTCTGCTAACAAGGCCATTCAACTCGGGCAATTAGAGCACTCAACAACCTGGAAAACGAGTTTACTAACGACAGGGTAACGCGTGTGTGTGTGCGTGTGTTTGTGTGTGTGTGTGTGTGTGTCACGGCTGCTACTGAATAACCTTCCTCTTTCAGCAGTGTTCCAACTCCTTGGCCCATAAATCAGACTCACGTGCTGAAATAACGGCTGTGATTAACAGACCAGGATATGTAGACACTCCTTGCTACCTCTGGCTGATAGTTTAAGGAGACATTTAATATAAACACACTGTGTGAAAACATACAAGGGAAAACTAATCTTTATTTTGTGCAAATTGGGTTAGGACTGAGAATTACTAATTTATAACAATTAACAACTATTGTATTCACAATAAAACAAAGAGTACAGACACTGACACTGCATGGTCCTGTGGCCCAACTGATTTAGTAAATTATCAATATCAATTTCACAATAGGTGATGGTGGTGGTAGGTAGTGATGGGCCGAAGTGAAGAGAGGAAAGGGCGCTATTCACTTGATGGGAGAGAGAGAGAGAGAGAGAGAGAGAGAGAGAGAGGGGAGTGATGAATCTAATTGATTAAGGTAAAAGCCTTCAGACCTCCACAACACGGCCTGTTACCCCGGCCCCATTAACCTTTTAAATGGAGAGTGACCATGGCCATTGGTCAAGTGGGCTCTAGTTCTAATGGGCCTCAGTCCTCATCGACACTTGTCTTAATGGGCCCCAGTCTTAATAAGTCCCAGTCCTAAAGGGCCCTAGTCCTATTAGGTCCGAGTATTAATGAGACGAAATTTTGAATGCCGAATTATTTTAGATAACTGTAGAACCCAATAGAACTGTAACCCATAAGGACTAGGAACCATTAGAAGTGGGACCCATTAAGACTGGGACCCATTAGACTGGGGCCGATTAGGACTGGAAACCATTTGAAGAAGGAGCCATTAGGACCGCTTTCCGCTTCAGCTTCTTCAGTGCATCACGGTGAGGGAAAACACGAGACGATTTTTTTTTGAGGTTACGGGTAAACTAAACTAAACCAATTATTAGTGTAATTTTGTCGCATCTTTGAAACTTAAGACGAGTTTTGTGTCGTTATATTGTATTTAACTAGTTCTTTAATGCAATACTGTCACATCTGGTTCTTCTTTAGTGCATCAGGGAAGAATATATAAAGAGACAGATTCTTTACGAGATTTTTGGAGGATAAACTGAAGTAAAATTATCGATATAGGGAATTCTGTCGCTTTTCTGTCCTCTTCAGAAGGTAAGTCAAAACAGAGAACACTACAACATTTAGCAAAAGCACTATTAAAACTTTTTTTTCTTTGCTGATGGAGACATGTTGCAAGGACTTGTCAACAGAGGAGTTTGCAATTAAAAGAGATAGTTTAGTCAGGAATACCAACATGGATAAAGAAAAGGGGGAAGGTAAGGTTAGGTTAGGTTAGGTTAGGTTAGGTTAGGTTAGGTTTGGTTAGGTTAAGTTACGTTAAGTTAACCAATTCACACACATATTACCTTTACCATAATCACATCTGATGTAATATAATAAAGATATTTTAACAATGATTTCGACGTCAGGTTAGAAGGGCATCAAGTTTTTATTCCGGGTTTAGCAGTTGTGACAAATAACGCGCGTGGTTGAGATTTAACATGACCCCTCGTATTGGCCTTCCTTTGATAGCCGGCATTTATATCCTAGAAGCAAACATTGTCCTCAACACATATTGGTTTTTCCTGTCCGAGTTGAGAGTGATGGTCATGTGTGTGTGTGTGTGTGTGTGTGTGTGTGTGTGTGTGTGTGTGCGTGTGTGTGTGTATTAATATTTAAATGTGTACTACCAATACTACCACGACTCTAGCTTAGGTACTGGTTTGTCATGTCGTTGTTGCTGAAGTCGTTAGCACAAATTTTACCTTCTCGGAGTATAAGCGCTCCCCCCTTCTATAAAACAAGTATAAATATCGTAACAAATTCCTTCAGGGGTTTTAAGCTCGTATCTCACGTAAGTTGGTCTTAATTCTTATTTTTGTTTCGGTCGTAAAGAAAGAAAAATATTGTTGGAATATATAAGAGTTACGCGTTTATGTATATATATTCATATGTATATGAAACAAGTGAGCATCGGAAGTCAGGTATAAATATTGGAACAACAGCCGCTATAATATAAATCAAAATCTCCGCTGTGTAAATTAGTATTTTTTATGTTTTAAATGCAAACAAAATTCGCCATTAAAATGTATAAGGATATCCATAATGTACATGAATATTTACTTTACACAGTCGCTCCTTCATAAAACAGCTGAGCATCGGATATCAAGTATAAATAACATAAACATCATCTCCAAAACCTATAAATCACATCTTGATTCTGCTAAAGTTAATCTCAAAGCTAAGAAAACAAAAACGCATCGCCATTAAAAATTCATATGTAAATTCTTGACACATTGGCTCCTTTATAAAACAAGTGAACATCGAACGTCAAGTATAAATAACCAAACAGGATTTATAAGTATATTATTCAGCCTTTAAGTTAAGTTATATATATAATAATTTTGACCTTACCTTCTGAGTTATATTATTGTATAGATAAACAGCCCAGCCCAGCCCCAGCCCAGCCCAGCCCAGCCCAGCCCCAGCCCAGCCCAGCCCCAGCCCAGCCCAGCCCAGCCCAGCCCAGCAGCCCAGCCCCAGCCCAGCCCAGCCCGTCTCTGTGAATAACAATGTCACTGTGAGAGCGATTCATTATTCAGTAAGTCGATACACAGACAGACAGACAGAGAAGATAATTAGTATTCTCAGTAACATACATTTAAGTTAAGGTGTTTTATTTTCTGTTTTATCTCGTTTTTCTTTTAATGGTGTTTATGTTGTAAGTTTTGGATTAATGTGGAGTTTTATTTTATTTTTTGGGGGGTTTATATTTTTGGTTTGAGTTGTGGTTTTTTTAACGTGTGAGTTATCTTTGGTTTATTTTGTTGTTGTTTTGGTTTTGTTATTGTTGTTATTGGTATTATTATTTTTATCTCAGGTGAAATTCAGAAAGGAATACTTTCTCTCAAGTATCTTAAGTGAAAGTCAGTCAGAAGCGATTACTTTCTCTCAAGTGAAAGTAAAAAACGATTACTTTCTCTCAAGTGAAAGTAAAAAAACGATTACTTTCTCTCAATTGAAAGTAAAAAACGATTACTTTCTCTCAAGTGAAAGTCAGACACGAAATACACACGGATATAAAACACAATAAACTAGAGGTGTTCAAAAAGCCTCGACACAGAGTTAGAGTTAGACCAAAACATTGTAGTTTACTCTCCAATGGTACAGTTTTTTCACCATTGTAGAACTGTTTTATCATTGTAACTACCAGGGCCGTGAGATGAATCAGGGATAATGATAAATTTTTCAGGTCGAGTTGGTTTGGGTTGGTTAAGTTAGGTTAAGTTAGGTTAAGTTATGATAGGTTAGGTTAGGTTAGGAGAGGTTAGGTTAGGTTAGGTTAGGAGAGGTTAGGAGAGGTTAGGTAAGGTTAGGTAGAGGTTGCGCGTGTTATAAGTACATACATTAAACTACACAATATATAAATTCACTAGTAATCTCTTTCTCAGTAAATAAAAACATATTTATAGATTAAATTCGAATAAAAAAATAATTCAAAACTAAAAGAATATATTTAGCGGAAAGGAACTCACTAATGCTTGATCTCTCTAAATGAAAAAAAAAAGTTGTGCAAATGAATTAAAATTTCTGATTAAAATGAAAATATGCGAACCCGGGATTTGGAATGAAAAGAAGGAAATATGTTTACTTCGGCATTAGAGGCTGTTGGTACTCTCATGATGGAGGAATGATGGGGAAAAATGGTGGAATGTTAGGGGAAAATTGTGGAATGGTAGGGGAAAATGGTAGTAAATATGTTGTGAGATTTTCTGAATATATAAATTGCGAAATATTAGGTTAGGCTGAGGTTAGGTTAGGTTAGAGAGATGGCAGGGTGAGAGGGGGATGGGAAGCAGGGAGAGGACATGAAAGAAAGAATATTCATTATTTTCACTGAATTAGTACCAGACCTCAAGAGAGAGAAACTGACAGACAGACATTAAAAACAATAAATAAAATCTGTTTCCAATAAATTACTTTCCACTTCTACAAACACACACACACACACACACACACACACACATTCCATCACAAAAACTTCCGCTGTAACATAATTCACTCCGTCACAACCATAATAAATACAATAAAATAAAATAAATAAATAAATAAATATTCTACAAGTAATCTCTTTCGATCTTGAGAATAAACAAACAAACTGTAGCAGATGAGGAAAAAAAAAACATCGATACGGTCAGAGGAGAATCCGAACGAAACCGAACATGATGAACGACGACGAGTAAATAAGAAAATAATGAAGAATAATGGAATAATGGGTGGTAGGTCTTGAGAATCGAACACCAAAAAAACAAAAGAGATAAAAATTAACAAAGATAAGAGCTTAAACAATGTGATAAGAATGATATAGTAACAGAATGGTAAATTTTAGGGTGAGGTGGGTTGGGTGGGTGTGATGCAAATGTCCGTCCTTCCTCTGCCTCCCTGCCAGCCAGCCCCCAATAACACCCACGAGCGGACACTGTAATGTTTACCATCCACTAGGCGCCTCGTTCACATCCGGGACAGATCCTGTTTCCTGCACAGTTCCATATTTTCCTTTCCACTTTTACACACGTACTCTTTGGGGTGTTTGTGGTGAGTTTTTTTTTTTTTTTTGGGGGGGGGTGTTTGTTTTTGTCGTTTGTTTGTAGTCTGTGCCTGTGTTTGTTTTTGTTTGTTTGTTGTATGTTTCCTAAGGTGTTTATGTTTGTTTTACTCTCTATCTCTTCAGACACACACACACACACCATCCTAAACACAAAAAAACATGACTTTTACACATAATTTATCCATCCTGAAGCGTTACAATCACAGAAAACAAACAAACACCTCAATTGATCACGACAGAGCAGAACGTCGTCACAGCATTAACAACAGCTACAGTACGTCATAATAGTAACACGTCATAACAGCAATACGTCATAACAGCAATACGTCATAACAGCAATACGTCATAACAGCACCAAAATTAATCCCCATATTCTCAAAAAAATTTCACACACAAAAGAACGACCCTAACTAAGGTAGAGTCTCAGGGCTAATTTGGTGTCATTGTTAACCTTATAAATTCGTAATATATGTTAAAAAGAAATGGTTAATGTGAGGAGATATTTAACTTACTTGAGATTCTATTTGTCTGTCGTAGCTTAAGTTAGTGAGGTGTCTAAGGAGGAATCTAATTTGTAAGATTTTACCTGAGTTAACCTGCTGTTAGTTCCCTATCTTCTTCTCCTCCTGCTGCTACTCTTCTTCTTCTTCTTCTTCTTCTTCTTCTTCTTCTTCTTCTTCTTCTTCTTCTTCTTCTTACCCCTATCCCACTCTCCTCCTCTTCTTCCTATCCCTCTCTCCTCCTCATCATCATCCCTTTCCTATAATTTCTCCTCCTCCTTTTTCTCATTCTCTTCCTACTCTTCCTCCTCCTCCTCTTGTCCTCGTCTTCCTCCAGCTTATTCTTCTCCTCCTCCCCCTCCCCTCTTCCTACTATAGCTCTTCCACGTTGTCTTCCACCTCCTCCCCCCTCCTCTTTTTCTCCTCTCTATCCCTCTTCCCCCCACCACTTCCCCCACCCCCTAAGCTGAATATTGGCCAGGAAGATTACTTTAGATGGATTTTCTGCGTTTTATCCTTTCTCCCCTACAGTGCGGGGTTCCTCATAGGGATTTTCCCCGTCTGCAGGGAGAAAAGTCCTATTGTATGATGTTTCTCTCCCTACCAGATAGAAGTTTACTTTAAAATGGTCAGAAATATCTTCTTGAGTATATATTTGGGATTTTTTTTCTCGTAAATTTGTTTATATATGAGATGTGTACAAACTCGTGAAGGAGGAGTTTATTTTAATATGTAATTTTTGTTTTTTTTTGTTTTATTTACATTGGAGAGTGTTTTATTTATTCTCTCTCTCTCTCTCTCTCTCTCTTCTCTCTCTCTCTCTCTCTCTCTCTCTCTCAAACCTACTTTAAAAACTTCCAACATAAACAGTAATGACTATCTGCCCTTGGACTGTCCTGCCGCTCGCTGCCTCTGACCAACTTACACAAACAAAAAAGCGAAAACACCAGAAAACTAAAACAAACGTGGAAAAAAAACATACGAGGATACAAAAAAAAAAAAACATACGTAACTAATACACACTAAAAAAGGTGCCAAAATTTTCCCAAAACAAAACACAAAATGCAAATATATATCACACGAGCAAAAACAAAACAAAAAAAACAGTCAAAGCAAATAAACACACGTGACAACAAACACACATAACTATAATAAACGAAAATAAAAACAATGCATAAACACAAACACATACACAAACACTTGATAATTTCCAAACAGGCAAATCTTCAGGGTCTTATACAAATGTGTGTGTGTGAGGGGGGGGGGTCGAGTCCTACGTGTGGGTCCCAGCGGTGCCGTAGCCAACTAGATGGTGGTGTGGCACTTGGCACTATTGCTGGCCCTCAAGTACAAATTGACTGTTTCAGCAGACACCACCATCCTTATCTACCACCACTACTACCACCATCCTCCTCAACCACCACTACTACCACCATCCACCAATACTATTAACCCCACCACTACCAACACCATTACTACTACTAGCACCACCACTACTACCACTATTACTATCACTACCAACACCACCAACCGCTACAACCATCACCATCACTCCCACCACCACCATCGCCACTACCACTACCACCACCACCCCCAAAGTCTCGTCTACTTTTTGGGTAGTCGAAATCACCTCTTGACGGGCGGCGCGTGACCTGACCTGACCTGACCTGACCTGACCCTACATGAGGGCTGTTTTCTTCCAATTACGTCGTTTATCATTCTTATTCCTTCTACCCATTCTTTTCTTCCTTATTTGTTGTTCTCCTTGTTTCTCTTCTATTCAAGATAATCTCTCTCTCTCTCTCTCTCTCTCTCTCTCTCTCTCTCTCTCTCTCTCTCTCTCTCTCTCTCTCTCTCCTCTCTTGAACGGTACACAAGGAAATCTCCAGTTACACACCATTGCCATGTCCCCCCCCACCATGCCCCTCACCGTACCCCCTCTATGTCCCCTCCTTGCCCCCTCACTCACTTGGCAACGGGGAGGTCTCAGTACCCGTTAGTACCATAAGGAGACCCGAGGTTGACCCCTGCTTGTGGTCGGTGCTCCCATAATCAAGTAATGGGGTGAAGGTGGGTGGGTGGGTTTAGGGAAGTGGGCTAGGGTGGGTGGGTCGGTGTATGGATGTGGGTTAGGTGGGTAGGTGTAGGGAAGTGGGGGTATGGGTGGGGGTGGGTAGCGAGGTTAAGTGATTACGTGTTGTAAAATGAGTTAGAAGCTTGGGTCAGGTGATTGGACATGGTGAAAAAGCTCGTAAGATTAGATTGAAGAAAATATGATTATACAAAAAAAAATGGTGTAAAATTCCATAAAAAACGTCATTATATTTTTTTTTTAATTTTTGGCAGTTTTATTTTTTCTTGATTTTAGATTCATGAAATTTTAATTTTGCAAAATTTCACCAAATATCAGCAAACGTGTGAGTAAATTCCTTTATTATTTCCAATCATAATAATGTTTCTAATTGTATGGTCCCAATCTTCTCATTCTACCATATTACTCCTCTTATTTCCCTTCCTTCTCTTCCTTTTCATCAAATTCTTTCTCCTCCTCCTCCTCCTCCTCTTCTCCTTTCTCTTTCTCCCCCTTCTCCTCCTCCTCCTCTTCTTCTTTATTTCCCACCTCTTCTTCACCCCCTCCCTCCTCCTCCTCTTCCTCCCCTCCTCCTCCTCCTTCTTCCTCCCCTCCTCCTCCTCCTCCTCCCTCTCATTACCAGATCCATCCTATTGCCAAACGATGCCAGGCTGAATTTCCGTGTGTTTGTCATCCCTGTTCTCTCTCTCTCTCTCTCTCTCTCTCTCTCTCTCTCTCTCTCTCTCTGTCTTTCTCTTGAGTGTGCGGTGGCCTAGTGGATACAGCCTTCCCCTCTTGTCTCTACGGTTGCTGGTTCTTGCCACGGGGGACCCCAAGTATCACCCAGCTGTAAATGGACACCTCACTAGACAGTTGGGATAGTGAGGGAGGCCAAGTGCAGTGCCAAACCTTTCATTATATTTTTTTCCTATCTTCTTCTCTCTATTTCTAAACCTTAAATAGAATGAATTAAAATAAGAATAAGATAAAAAAAAATATTTAGTCATGATAAAAATGTAAATCAGTTATGAAAGAATAAATATGAATAATTACGTAAATTGGTAAAGAAATAAATAGTTTAAGGTTGAATTTATGAACCGCCATCAACCTCATCCAACTCCGCCTCTCCCTGGATTGTGGGGTGGGTTGCGGGTTGGGTGGGTGGATGGGTGTGGTGGTTGTTGGTTGGGTGGGTTGTGGGTGGATGGGTGGGTGGGTGGGTGGGTTTGGGTGGGTGGTGGGTGGATGGGTGGGTGGGTGAGGAGGAGAATGGTTGGGCTGTAGGAACGGTGGGTGGCAAGGATGGTCGGTAGGGAGAGAGGATGGGCGGCAGGGAGAGAGGATGGGCGGCAGGGAGAGAGGATGGGCGGTAGGGAGAGAGGATGGGCGGCACGACAGCTTTAGGGCGGTGAAGGACCCCCTCTGACCCGCCTACGAATAACACATAACGTGAGAAATGGTCGCCGTTCACGCCACCACCATCACCTATAACCACTACCACCATCACTTACCACAACTACCACCATCACCTATAACCACTATCACCATCACCTACCACAACTACCACCATCACCTATAACCACTATCACCATCACTTACCACAACTACCACCATCACCTATAACCACTGCCACCATCACCTACCACAACTACCACAATAATGCCTCACCTACCACCATTATAACCATCAGCTACCATCACTAAACCACCATTACCACCACCTCTACCTCCTTCACCTACCATCACCAACCACCACTACTACCACCATCACCAACCACCACTACTACCACCATCACCAAACATCACTACCACCATCTTTACCACCACTATCTCTACCACCAACAATCACCTACCACCACCACTACCACCATCTCTACCACAGCCAACCACCAACACTCCCACAACAACACAAAGGAAGTTTAATTACATGAAATAATCACAAGAACAACAAAAACACAAAGAAATACATAAATAATACAAAAAAAACTGTATTTTCTGTAGGATTTTGTTGTAAGGATGAGAAGGATCTATTAAAGAGTAGGAATAGGATTAATAATCACCCCTGAGGAATCCTAATTAGAATAAGGGGATTAAATATATTTATATACAGTATAATTAATCCCCTGGTCAGTGTAGATTTATCAAGAGTTAATCCACAGTTGATTTCTATTTTTACGTATTTTCGAGAAATTTAAAATGGAATTAAAATTATAATCCTTGTTTATTTATTTATCGTATTTTTTTTCACTATTATTTATCTCTATCTTTCTCTGTCTCTCTGTTTCTCTTTATCTGTCTATATCTATCTGCCTCTCTCTCGATCTGTCTGTCTGTCTTTCTCTCTCTCTCTTATAATGGGTCTCAGTCCTAATGGGTCCCAGTTATACTTAGTCCTAATATTAATGGGTTCTTTCGTATCATATATTTCCCTATGATAACAATAATATCCCTAGGTTATTAAAAAGACATTCCATCCCTATAAAATTATTCCCTAGATTACTGAAAAATTCCCCACCAAAACACACCAAAAAAATAATTCCTACGATAATAAAAATTTCCCCCTAAATCATTGAGAAATTTCCCTACTTCAGCAGACACACTTCTCTCAGATAATTCAAATACACCAAAATATTCCCTAAGATAAAGGGATATTTCCCCGGTTGGGCCCGAGGCTTAGAACCCCAAAGAGACAAGGGGGCTTTAAAGGCGTTCCGATTTGTCTAATGGCGCTGAGATTGTGTAGCGATTTCTTTGATGTTGGTTGGGATAAAGAAATATATGATAAAAGAATATAGGGAGGAGGAGATGGGGTAGAGGGGGAGAGGGGGCAGAAGAGGTGAGGAGGAGAGAGAGAAGAGCGAGAGAAGAGAGAGAGAAAGAAGAAGAAAAAGAAAGAAAGAGAGAGAGAGAGAGATATGCTCAAACAATATCGGTATTGTAAGAGCTATGAGAATCGCCCGAGGAGGAGGGGGAGAAGGGCGAGGAAGAGGAGGAGGAGGATGAGGGGGGGACGAGGAGGAGGAGGAAGGAAATAAGAAGAGAGAAGAGCAAGAAGAAGGGACAGGAGATGAAGGGGAAAGGGAGAGAGTAAGAGATAAAAAAATATCTGTTACCTATTTCTCTCTCACCTCTCACCTCTTCCTCCCTAAAAAGCAAAGAAACAAACAAACAAAAAACATCGTATCAACTGAAGCCAAAAAACAAAAACAAAAGAAAAAGGACAAATTTCAATATTTCACAATCGAGGATTTTTATTTTATTTTATTTTATTTTTTCACAGACCTAAAATTCTGAAATGTAAAACAGGGAAGGAGACGATGTTACTCCTTGCGGTACCCCGTGCTCAATGGCTGGTGCTGAGTAGGGATTAAAATATTGTTGGCTTCAGGTTCATAAGAGGTTCAAATTTTAAGGGATTCACAAGACGTCAGATTCTTACGGGTTCGATATTCTGAGTTCAATTTTTTTCTTCACACATTCGTTCTCTCCCGGGGCACCCTTAGTCCACCCAGCTGTAAATACGTACCTTACTTTACAGTTTGGGAAAATGAAGGTGGTTGAGTACAGTGTCTGTTATGTTTTCTTCCTAAATGAAGGTAAAAATTGTAGCTACCAGGTGGTCTGACACACACACACACACACACACACACACACACACACACACACACACACACACACGTGCCTCAGCCAGTCTGTATAATTTGTATTCCTTGAGCTTATGCGACATCTTATTGCATATGTATGTATATGTGTGTATATGAATATGTATATTTGTTAAGTCATACGGCTATTAAGGTCTTCGTTTAAGCTGCTACGTATAATGAATGTCTACATGTGTAAGTGTGTGTGTATATGTGTATGGGGTAGAGGTATGTATTATGGATGTTTGTGTAGTTGATAAAGAAAGAAAGAAAGAAAGAAAGAAAGAGATAAGTAAAGAAAGAAAGAAAGAAAGAAAGAAAGAAAGAAAGAGATAAGTAAAGAAAGAGAGATAAAGAGAGAGAGAGAGAGAGAGAGAGAGAGAGAGAGAGAGAGAGAGAGAGAGAGAGAGTAAAGAAAGATAGAGATAAAGAGAGAAAGAAAGAGAGAAAGAAAGAGACAACGACCTAACACCCTCAACAATACACTTCACTATATTCTGAAACGTCAAGGAAATATCCAGACGATCCCGTAAGTTGTCAAGCGACCGTCACTTCCGGCTGACTAGTGGACTATATCCGGCTGTCCTCCCCCTCACCCTTCTTTAACCGGACCTAACCCTTCCTTCTTTCCACTATTTAACCGGATCTCACGAGTCCTTCTCTCTCTAACCGAATTCTGTCCTCTTCCATTTAACCGGATTTTCCTTTCTACTCTCTAATCGAAATGCATCTTTTCTTCCCCTCTAACCGGATTCTACCCCTTTTAACCGGACCTTTCCTTCTCCCTTCTCTAACCGGACTCTTCCACTATAACCGGATTTTTCCTTCTTCCTTCTAATCGGACTTTCCCTCCTCCTCTCTCTCTTCCACCTGCTCACCATCTTTATCAACTTAGCCCCACCCCTCCCCCCACCTCTTCCCCCCCACCCCCTCCCCCACCCCCTCCCTCACTTCCCTACTCCCTAATTCCCCCCCTACATAATTTTTCTTTCACTCCTTATTAACTGGATACGTCCATAACTCATCTCCTCCTTTTCTTCTCTTCTTTCCCTCCCTCCTCCCCTTTAATTCCTTTCCTCCCCTCCCTCCCTCCCTCTTACCACTATCTCTCATCTCTATATTTCCTCTCAACCTTTTTTTTCCCTCTCATCTCCCACTCATTTCTCATTTTCTTAACCTCATTTCCTTAACCTCATCCCACCAGGACAAATGCCTCTTCCTTTCACCCTCTCATCCCCTCTTTCTCCCTTTCACCCTCCTCATCCCTCTTCCCCCAACCCACTCATCTAATGGCGAGAGAGAGAGAGAGAGAGAGAGAGAGAGAGAGAGAGTCTTCTGTCTTTACGTAACTGTTAATCTCATTTACTTCAAGATTATGATTTATGGAGAGTGAGATAAGCTTTCTGACGTCTTATTAATCCATTTCTTCTTTCTAAAGTATGAAAAGTGCTGCATTTAAAGTAATCCCACTAATCTCATAATATGTAATCCCACTAATCTCATAATATTTAATCCCACTAATCTCACGCTATTTAATCCCACTAATCTCAATTTATAATCTTACTAATCTCACATTATTTAATCCCAGTAATCTCACATCATTTACTTTTTACCTAAGGATTTGCAGAACTTCGAGTAATCCCACGCGATTCTTGACTTAGCTTTGTATCTCAGGAATCATTGATAATCGATTTGGGTGGTGAAGTGACCAGGGAAGAGTCGTATTTTGGCCACAAATACTGAGGAAATATTTGAAATTACATTGGAAAGCGATTTTTAGCCAAATATTGATTTCGTATCAAAGTGGCGGTGTTGTGGGGTGTGGTGGGGTGGGGTGGTGGTGGGGGTGGTTGTGTGGTAGGGTGGGTGAGATGTGGCAAGAAAATAAACCAACTCCCATTCTTTTCCTGTTTCTCATTCCTTCTCTCTCTCTCTCTCTCTCTCTCTCATACCCCATTCACACACACACACACACACACACATTACACATTTACACACACACACACACACACACACAGGTAAACATAATCAGGCCTTGTTAGGAAGAAATATACACAGATTATCTTTTGTTGGTTGGTTTTAATGTGTTGTTTAGACCTGATGATGATGATGATGATAATGATGATATTATTAATGACCTTAAATAATTGAGAAGGTGATTATTATTATTATTATTATTGGTGTTGTTATTGTTATTGGTGTTGTTATTGTTGTTATTGGTGTTGTTATTGTTGTTGTTGTTGTTATTATTAGTATTGTTATTGTTCTTATTGTTGGAATAGAGAGAGAGAGAGAGAGAGAGAGAGAGAGAGAGAGAGAGAGAGAGAGAGAGAGAGAGAGAGAGAGAGAGAGAGAGAGAAAACAGGAAAAAAAACCCAGAAAAAATGCCATATAAAAAAATAAACATTGGTAAATTGGTTACATCACTCAACTGCCAACCCACAGTACCAAGGATCGAACCCTCTCCCCCACAGTACTAGACCGTGAAGTATTGAAGTGACATCTTGTTTGTGTTAGTGTCAAGAGCCTGGCCATATAGACCTATACCACCTAGCTTCACATATGTCCCAGAATAGCGGGAATATCACATCTGACGGCGTGGCTGTGTTGAAGGGCAGTACTATATATATGTATACCATGGAGGTGTAGCCAGCTGTAGGAAAGAAGGTATCTACTTGTGTATGTTTGTGTATGTATGTGTGTGTGTGTGTGTGTGTGTGTGTGTGTGTGTAGACCAAGGGAAGGGGGGAGAATTCATTAGCTAATATGAGTGCAAATACCGCTTAATATTATATTCTCTCTCTCTCTCTGCCTGGTTACCAAAACAGTAGATTCTACACGAGCCTCTCTCTCTGCATCCCCACCTCTTTAGTACCTAGCCTCTATCTCACCTCCCATTCCCTTGACCCCTACCCCTCACCTCCTGCCTTGCCTCCTACCTCCTGCCCCTTGCCCCTACCTCCTGCCCCTTGCCCCTACCTCCTGCCCCTTGCCCCCACCTCCTGCCCCTACCCTTTCTCCCTTTGCCCAATGATAATACTGATTAAATCTACCCCTGTGATCTTCCTAACTCAAGTAATGTATATAAACTCTCTCTCACTCTCTCTATCTCTCTCTCTCTCTCTCTCAGCCTCCCCCCATCATTTCCCTCTCATCCTTCCCTACATCTCTCCCTCCCTTCCTCCATCTCTTATATCTCTCTCCCACCAACCTTCCTTCCCATCCTTTTCTTTCTCCCTCCTTCCTACTCTCCCTCTATCTCCCTCTTCTTCTCTCCTTTCTTCCCCCCTCCCTCTCTCCCTCCCTCTCTCCCTGTCTCCCTCTCTCCCTCCCTCCCTCACTCGCCCTATTTACGTTACTAAACTACTAAAGCCAAGGTTATTTCTTTGATGGTTAGGATACAATTAACATAATTTTCTCTCTTCCAGGATGAAAAAAAATACATATACAGTATAGGATTTCTTTCTTCTTTGTGGTCATAATGGAGCAATTTATGGCGCCTAGATTGGGGTGTTATGGAGCTCTAGTGAGGTTGTTTTTCCTTTTTTTTTAATAGGGTAAAAATCGAAAAAAAATGTGTTTTGCATAATTGATGGTGTTATTGTTGTGTTGTGATTTTTTTTTTGGTGGGTAATTTATTTTTTTTAATGAGTATTTCATTTTGTGATTTATTTATTTTTTTTGTTATTGTTGTTTTTCGAAATATAAACACAAGGATGAGAAACACACAAACATGTAAACATACACTAAAAAAACATAAACAGACAAAAAACACACAGGCACTCACACACAAACACTCACAAACACAACAGACAAACACATACACGATGAAAAACAAACACAAAACAACAGAACATGTCCTCAAACACACAAACACTAAATACACATACACTAAACAAAAACACACGCACTCACATACAAACACACACACACACACAAACACACTACCAACTAGACACAAACACAGATTATGAAGAGTCAACACACAACTGGTAACAACTCGAAGACCTAAATTCCCTTGACTTTGTGAAGGATTTTCGACCAATACGTGAATATAGTGTGTCGCTCCGGGTGTTTGGTGGAAGAAAGTGTTATACGATGAGAGAGAGAGAGAGAGAGAGAGAGAGAGAGAGAGAGAGAGAGAGAGAGAGAGAGAGAGAAATGAGTAGGTAGATTGATAAAGACACATACATACATACATACATACATACATACATGCATACATACATACACTCACCAGTTCGATTTCCCGCTGTCGGACGTAGAGTTGGGAGCCTTGAGTCGACCCAGCTGTGAATAGGTACCCTTCATCACCTACCACCACCACTACTACCATCACCACTTACCACCATCATCACCATCACTACCATCACCACTTACCACCATCATCACCATCACTACCATCACCACTTACCACCATCATCACCATCACTACCATCACCACCACCACTACCATCACCACTTACCACCATCATCACCATCACTACCATCACCATTTACCACCACTACCATCATCACCTACCTCCATCAGCTACCACCACTACCACCACCACCACTACTACCACAACCAACCACCACTACCTACCACCATCACCTACCACCACTACCACGATCACAGGAAGAATAAAATCTTTATCTTCGTCTCACAAAAAAAAAGAGAAAGAGAATCTGTGTCACGTCCTGGCTGGGAGGAGGAGGAAGAGGAGAGGTGAGGAAGAGGAGGAAGAGGAGCGAGAAGAGGAGGAGGAGTCCATCCCTACCCATCCGTCCATCTCTACCCATCCCTACCCATCCGTCCATCTCTACCCATCCGTCCATCCCTACCCATCCGTCCTTCCGCTCTTCCGCCTCCAGAACCTGACGTATGTGTGCCATATGCATAGGATTTTTAGACCATAAAATTTTACGAGGCGGCCGGAATAGATGGCGCGGCTTAGGTTTAACGGCGTTTCATTTCAAAATGGACGCCGCTGCCGACATCATGGCTCTATCCTCTCTCTGGGTGGGTGGGTGGGATGGGTGGGTGGTGAATGAAATGAAATGAAATCAGTTATAATTAGTTCACTCGAAGAAGCCAGTAAGACTCCCTACTGCTATCGTTGGGTTTACAGTAGTAACGTCTGTCTCAACACACTCGTTATTTCAAGGCAATGATTCAAGACACTTAACACTTCAGTAACTTTTGTCCGATCGTCTTCAAATTTGTCAAACAGGGCGTTGTTCCCCCATAGAGGGACCTAAGGGGATCAAAATAACAGAGGGATGCATATAGGGAGGAACAAAGCCACACATCGTACGCCCGCCAACACTAATAAGTATACAAGGAAGGGGAGATCTTACTGCCAGGCGTCTCCTTGTCCCAAACTATCGTACCGCACTAAGACTTTGTTGTTTTTCATGTGTCAAACGCCATTGGCAGGAATTCGTCATTCTTAATATCTTTTCATATACTGAGATGAGTTGAATTTACTTGACTGTTTATTCTATATGAGTCTCCCCTGATATATAATTGTTATACATGAGAGAAAACGATTTTAGTGGTGTAAAAAGTGATGATTATTTCCTCATATATCTGTCCTTCTGTCTGTCTGGTTCTTACTCGTCCTTGTTAATACCAAAAGCTCTTGGTAATTGACTTAACATTTTCAGACGGAGTTAATTGAGGGTTTAAAATTGGAAAGAGGTTTGGTGATTGGTCGAGTGCAGTCAGAAGTGAAGAAACACTGGTTTTTGATTGGTCGAGAGCAGTCAACGATAAAGAGACATTACTTGTGATTGGTCGGGGGTGGTCAAAGATGAAGAGACACGGCATGTGATTGGTCGACAGCAGTTAGAGGTGGAGAGTCCTTGAGTCAAGTGGCTAATTGATCGGATTTAAAGAGATTAAGGATTTATTAAGGAATTTTAGGATTTATTAAAGGACTTTAGGATTAATACTATAGTTAACATTTAGGTTAAGGGGATTTAAAGGTTAGATCGTATATAATGGCGCTAAGGGGGTGAGAGGGATGGCGGTATGGTGGAGTGGGGAGTGAGAGGGATGGCGGTATGGTGGAGTGGGGGTGAGAGGGATGGCGGTATGGTGGAGTGGGGAGTGAGAGGGATGGCGGTATGGTGGAGTGGGGGTGAGAGGGATGGCGGTATGGTGGAGTGGGGAGTGAGAGGGATGGCGGTATGGTGGAGTGGGGGTGAGAGGGATGGCGGTATGGTGGAGTGGGGAGTGAGAGGTATGGTAGTATAGTGGAATGGTGAAGTAGGGTGAGAGGGATGGTAGTATGGTGGAGTGGGGAGTGAGAGGAATGAGAGCTAATATAAAACAAAAACATTATAATAACCGAATAAATATATTACTGTCACGACTTTCCTTTCACCACTTACTCAGCTCCCACCACAGGTCACCACAGGTCAGGGTCTTATGTACAGAAGCAGTGGGATCTAATACAAGTGTTGTCGAATTAACCACTGTCTGTCCTGTCAATATTCGGTAGTTTCCCGACGATCGGTATCAGTGTACAGGCAGGTAGATTTCCACCAGGTCACAGAAACTCGCTTGTGGACTGTAGTCTTTAATTCTTCACAACACTGTTCAGATGTTCAGAGGGTAATGTCTTCACAGCTGGACTTCTCATTTCGGACATATACTCAACACACTGCCAATGTACAATTCCTTAGGTTTTTCACTTTATATTGATCACAACAATTCCACAATACTTGCACAACAATAATCTTTAGTTGTCCTACTAGGCTTGTACTTTACACTCTGAGCACAGACTGTTGACTGACTCAACTAGGCAGCTTACTGTACTGTATATACCTTATCAGACGCCTCTCTAACATCCTAGCACCACCAAGAGACGCCTGGGAGGTTCTAGAACGTTCTCTTATGATCTAGGTTTACAATAAGAAGTAAATCATAGCAAAAATGATGCAATACATTACAGAAAATTCTAACATATGTAATGCATCAATATATACTAGAAAACCTCCCTAAACTTGCTTAAATAACTGTTGCTTGGAAAAGAAAATAACCCGACCCTACCCGACCCGACCCGACCCGACCCGACCCAACCCGACCCGACCCGACCCGACCTAAACACAATATAACACTCAACATATAATAACTTTCATTAAAAAACCATAAACCAAAATTCCTTAAAACATTTCAGACTATTAACTGATAATACAGAATTAACTATAATCTAAGTAAGCTAATTATATTCTGCAAATGTAATTACTATTTAAATAAGTTATATAGTGAACCTACTCAATGATTATCTACTCAATAATACAAGCAGTATATAATCCCACTCACTGATACTGTTCAAAGGTAATTATATATATTTACATAATCTTTCACCCCATTGAATTACATTTTATAATTACCTGATTATAATAGAAACAATAATAATTTCTTATCACGTATCACTGAGCTGTTTCTCCCCCCCCCAAAAAAAAATAAATAAAAATAAAAATAAACCGGATGTAATATATTTTAATTAATTTATTATAGGTAATTTAAATCGGCGTGGCTGTAAAGTTTATTACTCTAATTAGACTTTCTGAATTGTGAAATGGATTCATTATACTCACAATGGTAAAATAAAAGTGAACGTGTTTTATTTTGGGTTGGTGTGTGTGTGCGTGTGTGTGTGTGTAATGGTCAGCATGCTCGCCTCGCAAACGAGTGGACCCGGGTTCGATCCCCGGGCAGGGTGAAACTATGGGCAAGTTTCTTTACGCCATTTGCCTCTGTCTACCCAGCAGTAATTGGGAACCTGGATGTTAATCGATTTGCGGATCGTATTCCGGGGTAATGGTTAGCCAGTGCAGTTGGCGAGTTGTCCGGTCTTCTTGGACTCCTCCTTGACAATGGGTTATGCAGCTCGTTAACTCAGGTTGTCGTTGTTGTGTTGGTGACAGCTTCTACACCTTAAACAAAATTCACGTCTAGGTGACTGTAGGGCCGGCCATACACTTTACACGTGGGGCAACCATTATGTATGTATGTATATATGTATGTATGTATGTATGTATGTATGTATGTATGAATGATTAATTATCAAAATCTACCAACAAAATTAATTGTTAATGTCTCCCAACAGGTGCTAAACAATAATTAAATAATGTTATTTACCTGTGTGTGTGTGTGTGTGTGTGTGTGTGTGTGTGTGTGTGTTGATCTCTACTAAATATTTATTGTTTGATGACCCCAAAAAATAATTATATGAATCAACTGGAATGTTTGGGTAAATTTTGGTGTATTTGAAAGTTGATGTGTGTGTGTGTGTGTGTGTGTGTGTGTGTGTGTGTGTGTGTGTGTGTGTGTGTGTGTGTGTGTGTGTGCCTTTCCTCTCACCCCCTACTCTCTCACCCTCCTCCCCCTCTCTCACCCTCCTCCCTCTCTCACCCCTCCTCCTCCCCTCACCCTCCTCCCCTCTCACCCTCCCTCCCTCTCACCCTCCTCCCCTCTCTCACCCCTCCTCCCTCTCTCACCCTCCTCCCCTCTCTCACCCCTCCTCCCCTCTCTCACCCTCCTCCCCTCTCACCCCTCCTCCCCCTCACCCTCCTCCCTCCCTCTCCCCTAATGTACACGAGGATAATCTCAGGAAACATCAAATTATCCAATAATCGGCAAATAAAAGATAATCCCTTAATTTGTTAATATTATACATGAGATTATCCACCAAATTGATCTTCAACATTTAATCCAAGATAATTCATATAATCCTAATTCGAACTAATAGGAGATTATCAGAACGCTGTATCATCGGCTCACAATAAATCGATAATTCTATAATTCTATGATACTAAGTGAATTATCGTATATAATTCTATTCAAGCAATGATCCTATTATTTTCTGGATTATATTAGTATAACTTGTTGGACGATAATCTGTGTTGAATTATTGGGATTATTGATTTTGTATTTCATTATCTGTTTGTCTGTCTGTCTATTTAATTGCTCTCTTCTGTCTTTCTCTGTCAGTCTCTCTTTATCTCTCTCTGTCTCTCTCTGTCAGTCTCTTTTATCTCTGTCTATTTATCTGTCTTTTTTTAACTCTCTATATCTGTTTGTATGTCTGTCTGTCCGTCTTTACAAAAACAACAGCAACAACAACAACAAGATCTCCAACAACAACTACAACTACAATAATAACAAAACAACAACAACAATCACACCACCAGCACAAACAACAACAACAACAACCCATATTCAAATCACCCCCCCCACACAAACATACACACCATTACACTTTTTCACAACCAAGTTTACAGCCCCCCCGCCCCGCAACACTACACAACACACACACAGCCAACACAACAGTGGGGCAATATGAAGTAATATATAAGTGAAATTCAGGTCAATATTGCACACCAAATAAGAATCACAACATAACATTTTCACAACCTTTCACAACAAATTTCACAACGCCAAAACCATTGTACAGTTGGTGAAAAAAAAAGAGTCAGTGCTTTTTTTCTTTTGTCCAATTTTGTTTTTCACTATTTCACAATTTGAATCTAACATGGTAAATATCTGTCACTTTTTGGAAAGGTGATTGGTCAAAGGTGCTGGTAATGTGTGTTGTTGAACTATGGCAGGCTGTCAGTCAGGTGTGTGTGTGTGTATGTGTGTGTATATGTGTGTGTGTGTGTGAACATACTGTATATTACATGTGCAAGCAATTGTTTCATTGACCAATTTATGCACACACACACACAATACCGTGACGAACCGCCGTAACTCGTAATCAAAGGACCAGTTAGGTCAGCCGTGGTCCTGAGGCACTCTGACCTATGGTGTGTGATCACGAGGGAGAGATTACGACTTGAGGGTCAGGGATGGCACCCTGGAGGAGGTATGGCACCCTGGAGGAGGTATGGCACCATAGAGGAGGTTATGGCACCCTGGAGGAGGTATGGCACCCTGGAGGAGGTATGGCACCCTGTAGGAGGTATGGCACCCTGGAGGAGGTATGGCACCCTAGAGGAGGTTATGGCACCTAACCTAACCTAACTTAATCTAATTTACCTTTACTTAACCTAATCTAACCTCAACTAACCTAACCTAACCTATAACTACATACTGTTAGGTCCATCATCATAATTACAGGTGTTATATACAACTCCCCAATGACCAATATAACACAGTATTATATATTATAGCTCGAAGCATCAATTCTCTCTCCCTATAATTCTTACGGTTGTTATTATAGGAATTATATTGTATTATAGGGAGATAGAGCCATTGAGCAAAACCTTCGACCTGTCTAATGGCTCAGGTGTTAGAGGAAGTGGTGGTAGATTATATGGAATTAGGTTGATGATGATGATGTGTCGTATGTACAGGTAGGTTAGGTTGTTGGGTTGTTAGGTTGTTGGGTTGTTAGGTTGGGTTGGGTTGAGTTGAGTTGGGTTGGGTTAGAATGATCATTGTTTATCTAGTAATGTGATTCAACTCATTTATAAGCCATTAAATAATATGAAAACAGTAACTTATTAATATACACAGAAAGCCATACAATTACCCTATATATGTCTAACTCCCAGACCTCATAACCCCCCCCCCCCTCCCCACGTCTGTTTACAAGCCATTTGACTAAAGACACTAGCTTAGTTTTATCACCAGCAAGAAGCAAAATGGTAGAGCAAATGGCGAGGTCCGGTGGTGGAGGGGGAGGGAGGGATGGGAGCTGATTCTGCCTCTACATGCAAAATAGAGACAATTTTATCCTAATTTATTCCCACTATGACTGTCTTCCCCCAATTACTGCAGTGCGGATAGTAAGGTTCTCCCACGGGCCCTGTGTGTGTGTGTGTGTGTGTGTGTGTGTGTGTGTGTGGTTACTTATGGTAATTGTTCCCATCTCTCCTACTACCCTCTCCTCATCATCATCTCCCCTACCCCTCCCCCTTCTCCTCATCTCTCCTACCCCTCCCCCTTCTCCTCATCTCCCCTACCCCTCCCCCTTCTCCTCATCTCTCCATTCTCCCCCTTCCTCCTCATCTCCCTCACCTCCCTTCCTCCTCATCCTCACCCTTCCCTTCCTTTCCTCCTCATCTCCCTGGCTCCCTCCCCTTTCTCCTCATCTCCCCCACCTCCCCCTTCCTCACTCCCCACCCTCCCCTTCCCCATCTCCCCTACCCCTCCCCCTTCTCCTCATCTCTCCTACCCCTCCCCCTTCTCCTCATCTCCCCTACCCCTCCCCCTTCTCCTCATCTCCCCTACCCCTCACCTCATCATCCTTATGCCCCTCCCCACCCACACACACACACAGGTGATTATTTTAAATGTCTGTTTGTGGATGTGATGATCTCTTTAAGGATAAACGTACATGTGTGTATATTTGTGTGTGTGTGTGTGTGTTTGTGAGAGAGTTATTCACACAGACACACACTTTCACCACTATACACATACACACCTTCACCACTACCACCATTAACACCATTAACCACAACCAACCTACCACTACCACCATCATTCTCCTCTCTTATCACACACGCCCCTCTCTCTACCAACCACCACACGTAATAAACTGCACAGGAACATAATTTATAATCTAGAGGCAAATGAAAATAAATAGCTAAGTGTGTGTGTGTGTGTGTGTGTGGTCGGTTTCAACACCTCAGGCGGGCGGGATGGTAAGGAAAATGGGCCGTTACTCTACCAACATTATTCTCTTTTTTTTTAAACATAAAAAATGGGAAATTTGTTAAAGATAATGATGGTGTTTTGCTGTTTTATTTGTTTTTGTATGTTTTTGTTTTGTTTTTTAGGATGTTTTGTTTACCTGTGTGGTTGTTTGTGATTATCTATCTACCTGTCTTTCTGTCTGTTTGTCTGTCTATCTGTCTGTCTGTGTGTTTGTCTGTTTGTCTGTCTGTTTACAGGTCTATTATATTAAACTACAGTCCTCCTTAATGACAAAATTTTAAGACCCCTTTGTAATGATTGTTTATCAGACCACAGCTTACAGCCTAGAGAATTACAACACATATAACAGCGAGTGCAGTACAGGCCTCCTGGTACCCCAACATACCAGGTTGACACACCCTGGGTCAGGACCCAAGGGACCTGACCTCGGCCACTAATTACTTGAGTTAGCAGGTGACTTGACCAAACCACACCTAGCCAAGACACACCTGGGCATGACCACACACCTGGGCAAACACAGCTGTCCAGATCTAACCACTTTAGTGTTAATTGGCAGGGGTCAATCACCGGCTGTTTCTCCCCCATATAAAGGCCCTGCAGTCCCGTCCACGGGCTCAATACGCTCTTTACTCTTACTATTCTCATCCGACTCATCTCTCTCCCGTTCGGGTCGTTATTCTGTTCACTCACACAGAGTCACGCTCGTCCTCTCCCCAGGTCGGGAGGGAGACTTCCCCACCAGACCCTGGCGTCACCAGCTAAGCAGAGTCTCCCATACGAAACAGTCCAGCAGCACCCGCTGGGCCTCCGTCAGGGCACACGTGAGTCTTTGTCAGAGCTATCCATAGGGTGAGTTACCTACTGTGGGAAGTGTATACATTCATGTTTGTGTCCGAGAGTCAGTATCCAGTAATGTAAATATGATATTGATATTAATGTATCTGTGTCATTGAGTGAATTAATAAATAGTTGTATCGAAGTGGTGTTTGAGAAGTTGTCCCTTAAGAACGTATAAGATAAATAAGTGTAAATAACTAACCGGCCACACTACCAAACTTCTTGTCTTTACATCCTCCTACTATAAATATTCTACCTATATGTAATATCCTCTTCTTGTGAGTTTTGACCCATTATACCTTATCTCACCATTATGTTCAATAGTATAAATACCAACCCCTTATCCAACCTTAAAACCCCTTGAAATAACTACAAAAACCCTTACCGCCCTTAAAACCCCTTAAGGTAACTACAACTACTTACCTCAGTTAAAAGCCGTTCAAACACCTTAATCCTCTTAAAATCACCCTAAAACCCCTTAAAATCACGCAAAATCCCTTAAAACACCTTAAAATTACCAAGCTAATCCTAAACATCTTCTCCCTTAAGCACCGTGTGGGTTGTAGGACGCACCCATACTCCCACCCCCACACACACTCTCCCCAAATACCCCACAAACACTCCCCACACACACACACACACATACTCTACACAAACCACACCCACACAGCACACCCACACCTACTCCTCCTCCCCCCACACACCATACGTGCTGGTAACTACACGTTCAGTAGTGATAACGAGACAATCACGTGCAGTATACCACCACCACCACCACTGCCTCACACTCTCTCACACCATCAGTTGTCACCCTCACACCAATCATCGCGTCTCCTAAATCCTGTAATAACTGTAGTACCTTTATTTGTATTTAGGATAATATATAAATCCTTAATAATTGTGTGTTTCTGTGTGTAAACCTAACGTAACCTAACGTAACCTAACGTAACCTAACCTAACGTAATCTAACCTAACCTAACGTAACGTAACGTAACCTAACATAACCTAACGTAACCTAACATAACGTAACCTAACGTAATCTAACCTAACCTAACATAACCTAACCTAACGTAATCTAACGCAACCTACGAGTATTATAAGAATATCAATTTGTTATTTACCTTCTCGTGTGTTTAATTAGTCTATGTACAGGTGATTCACAATTATATGTACAAAATATGGTATAGGTATAAAAAATGTTGTTTATTTATTCTGCTAATAAGATACATAACAGTTGTAAATTATAATGTATATGACAGTACTTGTAAGCGTGTCACTGAATGTATCTCAACAAGCAGAATCAGTCAACAGTCAACAGTTGTCTTTATATACTGTGTAGTACATGTTATTGTCACAATAAATTCATAATAAACAATATCTATAAAAGGAATAAAAACATTATTCAATAATTTTGTAAATTTTATTTATTATTTTATGAACATGTCAGCTGGCCAGGGGGAGGATTGACCGGCCAGGGGTGGATTAGCCGGTCAGGGGTGGAGTAGCTGGCCAGGGGGAGGATTAGCTGGCCAGGGGGAGGATCAGTTTGCGATTGGTAGGAACTCATTCATGACGCGTACAACTTCTGGCAAGGATGCACGGTGGAGAGGAGATCGGCTGGTGGTCATGTCAACAATCGTCTGAAGGCCCTCCTGGACCACTGGGTTGTGGGTGAGTGTTGCCACTAATTTAACCAGCTGCCCAAAAGAATATGTATCAGATTCTGGTGAAGTGAAGTCACCGTCAGTGAATTCCGGTGCTTCCCAGTATCGTCTGAATGGATGTTTGTTGTGTTTGAATGTTCCGCGAATTTTTGCCTTTCCAAAGTCGATTATATGGACTGTGGGCTGGTCCTCTTGAAGGGTAACTGTAACATTATTTGTTTTTAAATCATTATGGATGATATTTTTATCGTGGATTTGAGACAACGCTTCCGCGATTTTAATCAATGTTAAAACCTTTTGATGTGTGTTGGCATACTGGAGAAAATCGTCGTAAGTGTCGCCAGTGTAGTCCATAATAACCGCAAACTGTTCTGGACACATAGCATGTATGCGAGGGGCCCCACCGGCACCGTTTAGTACTCTCTATATGGCCACCTCGTTCATATATGCCTGCAATTTTGAGTCCTTCATTTGCTTGAAAACCCTCATAACTCCATCATGCGCAACCAGGGTGACTACACCGAAGGTACCCTCCCCCAGCTCACTTAAGATCGGGATTTCTTCTACAGCCTCAGGAGTAATCCAAGGCACAGAAACTAAGTCGTCGGTGGAGGAAGAGGAATGAGGGGAGGAGTAAAAAGAGGGGGATTGAGAACAGGAGTCAGGAGAAGAGTGAGGGAGAGAAGTGAGAAGAGAGATGGGGAGTGGAGTGGGTTGAGGTGAGTGGGGAGTGGGTTGAGGTGAGTGGGGAGTGGGTTGAGGTGAGTGGGGAGTGGAGTCGGTAAGTGGTTTTTTGCAGCACAGGAGCCGCTTCATTTTACGCCACCCGGACACCACTGTTTTCGTTATTTTGTTCATCGTGCAACACCAACACATACTAGCACTTCCTGTACACTGACAGTAGTCGTTTGTCATCAATGGGCAGAGAATTATTGTAGTAAGAGGTAACAGGACATTGTCTTTATAGTATAGTGTTAATGTAGTATAGTTGATGTAGTGTAAGATGATAGTGAAGGTGATGTAGTGAAGATGATAGTGAAGGTGATGTAGTGAAGATGATAGTGAAGGTGATGTAGTGAAGATGATAGTGAAGGTGATGTAGTGTAAGATGATAGTGAAGTTGATGTAGGTGTAAGATGATAGTGAAGGTGATGTGTGAAGATGATAGTGAAGGTGATGATAGTGAAGATGATAGTGAAGGTGATGTAGTGAAGATGATAGTGAAGGTGATGTAGTGAAGATGATAGTGAAGATTGTAGATGATGTAGTGAAGATGATAGTGAAGGTGATGTAGTGAAGATGATAGTGAAGGTGATGTAGTGTAAGATGATAGTGAAGACTGTAGATGATGTAGTGAAGATGATAGTGAAGGTGATGTAGTGAAGATGATAGTGAAGGTGATGTAGTGTAAGATGATAGTGAAGACTGTAGATGATGTAGTGAAGATGATAGTGAAGGTGATGTAGTGAAGATGATAGTGAAGGTGATGTAGTGTAAGATGATAGTGAAGACTGTAGATGATGTAGTGAAGATGATAGTGAAGGTGATGTAGTGAAGATGATAGTGTAGACTGTAGATGTTGTAGTGAAGATGATAGTGTAGGCTGTAGATGTTGTAGTGAAGATGATAGTGTAGGCTGTAGATGTTGTAGTGAAGATGATAGTGTAGACTGTAGATGATGTATTGTAAGATGATAGTGAAGGTGATGGTGTGAAGGATGATAGTGAAGGTAGATGTAGTGAAGATGATAGTGAAGGTGATGTAGTGAAGATGATAGTGAAGTTGATGTAGTAAGATGATAGTGAAGGTGATGGAGGAAGATGATAGTGGAAGGTGATGTAGTGAAGATGATAAAGAAGGTGATGTAGTGTAAGATGATAGTGAAGGTGAGTGAAAGGTAAGATGATAGTGAAGGTGATGTAGTGAAGATGATAGTGAAGGTGATGTAGTGAAGATGATATGAAGTTGATGGTGTAAGATGATAGTGAAGGTGGTGTAGTGAAGATGATAGTGAAGGTGATGTAGTGAAGATGATAGTGAAGTTGATGTAGTGTAAGATGATAGTGAAGGTGATGTAGTGAAGATGATAGTGAAGGTGATGTAGTGAAGATGATAGTGAAGGTGATGTAGTGTAAGATGATAGTGAAGGTGATGTAGTGTAAGATGATAGTGAAGGTGATGTAGTGAAGATGATAGTGAAGGTGATGTAGTGAAGATGATAGTGAAGGTGATGTAGTGTAAGATGATAGTGAAGGTGATGTAGTGTAAGATGACAGTGAAGGTGATGTAGTGTAAGATGATAGTGTAGAGTCTACACTGTAGAGTGTAGACTGTAGATGATGTAGTGTAAGATGATAGTGTAGGTAATGTAGTAGTGGTGTCCTGTGGTGTAATGGCCAGCATGCTCGCCTCAAAAGCGAGTGGACCCGGGTTCGATCCCAGGGCATGGTGGAACTATGAGCAAGTATCTTTACAGCATTTGCCTCTGTCTACCCAGTAATAATTGCGGACCTGGATGTTAATCGATTTGCGGATCGTGTTCCAGGGTAATGGTTAGCCAGTGCTGTTGGTGAGTTGCCCCCCCCCCCATTTTTACTCCCAGTAGATCCCAAAAAATTCTTGCTATCTCTCTGAAACTTTGAGGGAATGTTGCCATATGGTAGGGCAGCTTTTGAGCGAGTATTCACGATTTTCGATAATGTTTTATGTCTTTTCGACTTGAAGTGTTGGGTGCCGTCCTTAAAAGACCGTAATCCCTGGAGTAGGATGAGATAACACCCCCAAATACAAGGATTAAATCCCTCAGGTACAAATATTTAAACCCCCCAGTAGGAAGATTTAATCCCTTGAGTATACAATGCAACTAAAAACAATAGTTTTTGTCAAAATTTATAATTTTAAAAACTTTATTTTATCCAGCTGACTACGTCACCACGCCTCCACCTCCTCCACCCTCGGAATCATTTCTAAATACTGTACTTCTAGTGCATCAAAAAATTTTTTTTTACAAACCTAACCTAACCTAACCTAACCTACCAGAATTGACTAGAAACAGTGCTGAGGGTGGGGAAGAGGCCCATCACTAGTAAATATAAACCCCACTCCATGAAGCACTGTTTCAGAAGTCCCAGCGGTGAGGCCGATACTCAGCCGTCAAAGACATATATTATAATTCTCAGTATTCACACCCCATCCGCATAGAATGAACCATATATAGCAAACTGATACCAGTGATATATCACATAGTGGTCCAACTGTACACATATGAAACGTATTATACACTAATATACCTCAGGTGAAGCATAATCACTGGTAAAACTTGGACGTCCATGTCCGGTAAAAGCATTTTGTCATAATTTGAAATAACTTTCGTTAAATATTCATAAATTTTCTTGTAATTTTTATAGTGTCCTTCTCATAGTTTTCTTCATATTCTGACTGAACATTGAGAAAGATGGCTTAACCCTTTGAAGACGATGATTTAACCCCCCAGGACTGAAAGGGTTAAGTATAATTATAGCTAATCCTCCACTTTTATAAGACTAGAGTCAATATTTTACTCACATAGAAGCATAATTACTTTCACGAGGCGTTCTAAAGGAACTTAAAGCGATTATAATGTTGAAAATTGGATTAAAACCTGGTAAAGGAACGGTAGATGAGGTGGGTGGGACGGGGTTAACATTACGTAGAAAGCTTTTATGAGATGGAGAAAGTATTTATACATGTTGTGTGTGTTCTGGCTGAGGTGGTGGTGATTGGTGCTGTTTCTTTTCGTTGTTTCTTTGTTGTTTTTGTTATTGTTTTGGTGATTTTTGTTTTGTTTTTGTTGTTGATATGTTGTTGTTGTTGTTGTTGTTGATGTTGATTTTTTTATTATTATTGTTGTGGTTTTTCATGTTGTTGTTGTTGTTATTATTATTATTATTATTATTATTATTATTATTATTATTATTATTGTTATTATTATCATTATTATTATTTCTATTATTATTGTTATTACCACCATCCCCATCACCACCACCATCCCCATCACCACCATCACCACCACCACCACTCCTATCACCACCAGCACCACCACTATCTTCCGTGTTGGACCACAGTTAGTCAGCGCCAAAATATAATATATTTCACAGACAATATACAACTTGCTCGCCTGCTTTCAGTTAAGTCTGAAATACTGAAGCGTTTGTGTGCGTTAGTGGATGGCGGAGACGGTGGACAGGTAGGTCATGGACAGGTAGTTCATAGACAGGTACAGTAGGTCATGGCCAGGTAGGTCATAGACAGGTAGGTCATGGACAGGTAGGTCATGGACAGGTAGGTCATGGAAAGGTAGATCATAGACAGGTAGGTCATGGACAGGTAGGTTATGAACAGGTAGATCATAGACAGGTATTTCGTGGACAGGTAGGTCATGGATAGAAAGGAAGGCAGACAGAGAGACAGGTAGAAAGACCAACAGACGACAAAAACAATCATAATAATAATAATAATAATAATAATAATAATAATAATAATAATAAGACAAACATCAATAAAATTAACATTAACCATAGAGTGAAGCCATTCTTATCACATATCATTACAGATCTAAATACAGTGTAAGTTAATAGTATTTTAAGTCAGTCAAACAGTGAAGCCAATCTCCTCTGATGAGGTCCTTGGATGGTATATTACGAGATTAAATAGTCTACGTGATGATTAGACACCACAGTTTAATTCACAATAAGAATAACCACACTAAGGTAAGCTAACCAAAGCTAACGTAATTCTAACCTAACCTTAAACTCCCCCTCACAGGTAAAAGGTAAACAGGTTAATCTTAAGATGAAATAAACTGGAGTATCAAAATCTTCAGGTAATCCGAGAGAACAAATTAAGTCACCAGGTATGTGCTCATTACCACACAGGTAGGAGTCTTATCAGGTGACCCCAGACAACCTTAGCTGCCAGCCCTTCACCTCAAAGGCATCCTGGGGAGAGTTATTAACGAATCAAGGAAGGGAAGAGGGAGGAACGAAGGAGTGGCAGGTAAGAGAGAGAGAGAGAGATGGTAGGTAAGAAATCTCAACAAACACCTTTCAAGAAATAAGACAATCATAAAAACAAACAAACATTAAGTGGTTCCTTAAACACAACAAGGACATCCACAAACACAAAAACACACAAAAACACAACTAAAAACATCACTAACAACAACAACAAACCACCACAAGAAGAACACATAACACATAACCTCTTACCACCTGTAATCATTCACCTGTACCAAAATACTTTCCCGAAATTGGTCCAAATCCGCCAGGTATTAAAATCTATTTATTTCTCTTACTTTATTGTGTTTTGTTTATATAATGACGCAACAATAATATCATAAGATTCTACGATGATGGTGGTGGTGTGGATGGTGTGGGTGGTGTGGGTGGTGGTGTGGGTGGTGTGGGTGGTGGTGGTGGTGGGTGGTGTGGGTGGTGGTGGTGGTGGTGTGGGTGGTGTGGGTGGTGGTAGGGGGGTGGGTGGTGGTCGTATGTGTCGAGGGAGTACTTTGCCTCTACAGTACACTCCTCGGCTATTGCTGTGTAATCATGTTAAAAGGTATACTCGTACAATGAAGTTCAAATATTATTATCGTATCCAATTTTAAAGAATGGGGTGGGGTGGGGTGGAGTGGGGTGGGGTGGGGTGGAGTGGGGTGGGGTGGGGTGGGGTGGGTTATCTAGGTGTGGGAGAGTCTTTTCACTTCCGGGCCACATTTAAACGAATCCCTGCTGCTCTGACAGAAGTACTTGGTTCAGGTCGTTGATATCGTCGTTTAGTTGTTGATATAGTTGTTTGAGCACTGATTCAAGTCGTTGATATCATCACTTAGTGGTTGATATCGACGATTATTCGTTGATATCGTTGATGAGTCGTTGATATCATCGATTAGTCGTTGATATCGTTGATGAATCGTTGATATCGTCGATTAGTCGTTGATATCGTGGATGAGTCGTTGATATCGTCGATTAGTCTTTGATAAAAAATATCATGGTAACTCAATATATACACACTATATCCTGATACCATCCCCCTTATACAACACTATACCCTGATACCACCCCTCCCTTCTTGCACCTGCCAATATAATACACACACACACACACACACATATCCTGTTATCCTAGATCGATAGCAAGGCGGCAGGATTATGACGTCAACATGATATCCTAGCTGTGTTGTTAAGGCCGGGACACTGTCATACTGGGAGGTGTATATCAATGCTAATGTTGATTACACGCCACTGGGCTAGTCGACGGTTTTTTGTTACGAAGGGGAGGAAGAGAGAAGGAAGAAGAATAAGGAAAGAAAAGGAGAAGGAAAGAAAAGGAGAAGAAAATTAAGAAGAAGAACAAGAAGAACAAGAAGAATAACAAGAACAACAAGAACAAGAAGAAGAACAAGAACAAGAAGAACAAGAAGAGGAAGAAGAAGAAAAAAACAAGAAGAAGAACAACAACAACAACAAGGAAAAGAGGAAGAAGAAGAACAAGAACAACAAGAACAACAACAACAACAAGATGATGAAGAAGCAAACAAAAAGAAGAAGAAAGGAAGAATGAAGAAGAGGAGGTAAAAAGAACTGTGATGATAAATGAAGAGGGATAAAGCAAGGAAGAGAAGAGAATAGAAGAGAGAAATGCAATAATGAATTTAAAAGAGAAGAGAAGGGGTTGGAGAAAAGAGGAAACAGAGGATACATGGGATAATATGCAATAATAACACGGTAAGGAGGGGAATAGAGAGATGAGAGGTGATAACAAGCAGACAGTAGAAGGGGAGGGAGGGAATTGAATAATGTATACAGGAAAATGCCGTAAGGAGAGAGAGAGAGAGAGAGAGAGAGAGAGAGAGAGAGAGAGAGAGAGAGAGAGAGAATGTGTAGAAATGTAGAAAAAACTTCCAGTCTTTAATAAAAATCAAAACTTAAAAAAAATACGTAAATAAAAACAACAAATCAATAATTTACTTTTATCTAAAAAAATATCTTATACTTTAAAAAATATATAATTAAATCCAAATACATAAAATAATTGAAACAAAATCACATCTTAAAAAATACAAAAATATAAAATAAAATATACAAATTTAATCTCGTGAAATTCCCATTCCTTCAACATCATCCTGGGAAAAAAAACCCTAATCCCCCCCCCCCTTTCAACAAGAGTTAAGTGAACATAAAGGCAATATTGCAATGGAGTGACCACTTAACTTCCTACTTCCAGGACGAACAGCGACCTTCATTGCCTGAATTCGCTCGACCATTAAAAAAAAGAATTACCCAACTGGACTTAACTTAATCACGCCTTTTCAGTTCAGCTCTGGTTACGAGGGACTGCCTGGCCTGACCTGACTTCATCTGACCCCTTCCCCCTTCCACTAAACCTCTACCTCTTCCCCTAAACCACCTCCCCTTCCCCATCACCCTTTGTCTCTCACATTCCCCTCACACTCACTCTTTCCCCTCCCCTCTCCACTTCCCCCTCACTCCCCCGTCCCTTATGCCCCCTTCCCATTTCCTCCTCTACTACCTCCCCTTCCCCCCTAAAACCCCCCTCTCCCTCTCCCTCTGGAACCTTGTCAAAAGAGGGTGATTGGTAAGCCAGAGAGGGAGATTGGTATCCTAATCAGTTCAGGGAGTTTAGCATTCAGTGTGAATAATTCATCACTGCTAATCCCGACTTGCGGTGGGTGGGTGTAGACGGACAGACAGACAGACAGACAAAGAGAGAGAGAGAGAGAGAGAGAGAGAGAGAGAGAGAGAGAGAGAGAGAGAGAGAGGTGATGGTCTCTCTCTAACGCGCCTACGACCTCGCCTCTTGTCCATTTCATCTCAGAATCAATAGGAACTTTCCTCGGGTATCGATTTTTCCTCACATCTGCTGCAGGTAAGGGTCACTTTATCCGATATGGAGATATTGTCCGGACAGCGATGAGAGACGGACGGAGGGACAGACGCACCGACACACAGGAGGCTATTCTAGTACGGAATACGAATCATGTAGGTAGTGTACAGTCCCCTTCACTAGTGCGTTTACAGGGGCTCGTCAGGTTTTGTGCAGCGTGTGTTTGTTTACATTCGACAGAAGAAAACTCGCAATAGTAAACATAGTATGTAATCAAAGTAAAACAACATTAAAACAATATTAAAACAAATATATCAAAGTTGATGATTTGTGAAATGTTTATATGACGAGCCCTTGTAAACGCACTAGTGAAGGGGACTGTACAACGAACAGGTCTGCTAAACTGTTTACAAAAGCAGATTAAACGATTCAATCTAAGTTAATCTAATCTTACTCTAAACTTAACCTCATTGAATCTAGCCTAACTTCACCTAACCTAACCTAACCTAACCTAACCTAAACCCAACCTTATCCCAACCAAACCTAACCTAACCTAACCTAACCTAACCTTATCCCAACCAAACCTACCCAAGGGAAACATGAACAGGCTTAGACTAGATTATAGTTACGACTGCTTCATAACCAGCTCCCAGCACCTCCCAGCACCTTACATAAACAGCTGAGAAGTGGGCCTCTGTTCTTGGCACTTCCTCCTCCTCATTATCTTCTTGCTCTTCCTCCTCTTCCTCCTTTTCTTCTTCTTCTTCTCTTCCCCCTTTCCTCCCCCCCCCTCCCCTTTCTACTCTTCACACTTAATATAATACACCTCCATTATCCTGCATCTGTCAACATCGTCTCCACCTCCTCTTCCTTCCTCTTCCACCTTCCCTATCTCCTCCTCTCCACTCGAACATAAAACACCTCCATCCTACCCCACCCCCCCACCCCCACCAACACCTGCTCCACTTCCTCTTCCACCTTCTTCCCTATCTCCTCCTCTCCACACTAACATAACACACCTCCGTCCTACACCACCCACCCCTCCCCCCACAACACCGTCTCACAAGCAATACTCACCCATCGTACAAACAGTCTGTCAACACGATACCAAACTCAAGTCACAGAGTCAATATGCCTTTGTGTGTATGACAATAGACGTGTGAATATTAGTAATGGTAGTGAAGGGAATTAGTGAATTATGATCTAGTTAAAGGAAAACAGTTTATGTGTGTTATACAGACAGGTAAATTAGACAGGTGTTAACGAATGTATTTATCTCAGGTGGTTAATTAATATCCTTGTATGTATGATGTTAAGTATGGAATTATTATCATGTATATTGTTAATTTTTGTCATAATTATCATCATGAACATACACACTATTTTCCTATAATTATGTATACAAATTATCATCCTGTACCCTATGTAATTATCATTATCACCATACATATTCGTATTATTTATATGTCATAATGTACACTAATTATCATCATACACATTGTAATTATCATCATAGACGTTGTAATTATCAACATACTCATTGTAATTGTCATCATAAACGTTATTAATTCGTATCAGTGGAAAGATGTAATTTAAATCAGACTAAATAATGGCTGTGGGTCCCATAGACACGACAAACAGTTATAGAGACGATAAACAGTTACAGGGACGATAAACAGTTATAGGGACGATAAACATTTATAGGGACGATAAACAGTTACAGGGACGATAAACATTTATAGGGACGATAAACAGTTATAGGGACGATAAACAGTTATAGGGACGATAAACAGTTATAGGGACGACAAACAGTTATAGGGACGATAAACATTTATAGGGACGATAAACAGTTACAGGGACGATAAACATTTATAGGGACGACAATACCCTGAACACTAACCTCTTAGGTACTAAGGAGGCATCAAGGTAGACACTGTAATCGACCACCTTCACTCTCAACTAAAAGTCAGGCACACATATCCAACTGGGTCGACGTGGGGTGCCCTGCATACAAATAATATATCCATTTATCCGCTGCACCAAACGGTATTAGTAAACAAAATCAAACATGACGTATAATTATAGTATTAAATTATATGTCTTGATGATATAGGAATATATGTTTCAGGTATATTAAACAAGGTATGATCACTAATTACCTCACCTGTTTTATATTAACATCAAAGACAACACAACGACCACCAGGTGTAATTATGTCGACGTCTTAACTTGTCTCAGTAATTAACGACAACACGAACTCACATTAGAGAAGTTAAGAATCACCTGAAGATTAGACATCCCTGTTTATTTCACCTGGAGATTAACCAACCTGACTCATCGTGACTTGACCTGACCTGACCTGACCTGACCTGACCTAACCTAACCTAACCTAACCTAACCTAACCTAACCTAACCTAACCCCTAGATAGCATTAGGTTAGTTAATCTTCAGATGAAATAAGTTAGAGTGTCTAATCTTCAAATGATCAAAAATAACAAAATCGTATCAAACGCATCACCAAGAAACTATTTAAATCACTCTAAGATTAGCCTACAATCCTCTTTCCTCCTCACACACATAAAACACGAGCTCAGTCTTTGGTAAATGAGAAGAAATAAAACAGACAAACATATGTAGTGTAGTTAGAAGCTGTATAAGTCAAGGTAAATAAAAGTCGGCGGTCAAAAGTTATGTAATCCAGACAGGAACAGAGGTTGATCTTAATTAATAATCAACGTCTTATGCAATGAAATTAATGACGAATCCGTTCTTCTCTTCTTCTTTTGAATGAAGATGAATAAGCAATCTTGTCTCGTGAAATATTCATTGTTTTAATCAGACAGACAGACAGACACACATACAGACATAAATACAGACGGACAGACAAAGCGAGAGACATATGATTACACACACATACACACACACACACACACACACACACACACACACACATCAACAAGAGTTTTCCCACACATTAAATTCTCAGTGGGTCATTATCAACACCTGTACCGATTATAAACATTAAGAGGAGAGAGGGAGTGAGAGGGAAGAATGGGGAAACAGAGGGAGAGAGAGTGGGAGTAGAGAGTAGACAGAGAGAAAGAGAGAGGGGGTTGAAAGAAAGGGTGGGAGGGAGAAGGGAAGGGGAGAGGTATAGGGATAGATAGAGAGACAGAAAGACAGAGTGAGAGGAAAAGAAAGACAAGAGAGAGAGAGAGAGAGAGAAGAGAGAGAGAGAAATGACTATTTTTTCTTTTACAACCATTAGAATTTTTTTATTTATTTCCATTAAAAGGAATTCTATCTAAAATGATCATCTATATACGTCATCACACACACACACACACACAAAACAGACACACACACACACACACACACACACACACACACACACACACACACTTACGGACGACATCATTCCATCATGTGTAAAAAATCCGTAAAAATCAATCCCTTTACCATGAGTTGTAAATAGTCTATGTTTTCTAGAGAAATTTACATTATGGAGTTTATTTTACGTAAATATGTAAAAAAAAAAAAAATAAGTGTAAATCGTTGGTATACGTGATTTACAATTTGGGGTTAATGATTTTTATTTACGTTTGAGATGCTGAATTTATTTTGTTTAATTTTGTCTTTGTTATGTTTTTGTAAGTTTTAATGTCAACAACAACAACATCAACAAAACAATAATAATAACAATAACAATAATAATAACAATAAAAATAATAAAACAATAATAATAATAATAATAATAATAATAATAATAATAATAATAATAATAATAATAATAATAATAATAATAATAATAATAATAATAATAATAATAATAATAATAATAATAATAATAATAAAATAATAATAATAAATAATAATAACAATAACAATAATAAAAAACAACAATAATAATAATAATAATAATAATAATAATAATAATAATAATAATAATAATAATAATAATAATAATAATAATAAATAATAATAATAATAATAATAATAACAATAATAATAATAATAATAATAACAATAACAATAATAAAAACAACAATAATAATAATAATAATAATAATAATAATAATAATAATAATAATAATAATAATAATAATAATAATAATAATAATAATAATAATAATAATAATAATAATAATAATAATAATAATAATAATAATAATAATAATAATAAAATAAAATAAAATAAAAAAAAAAAAAATATAAAAAATAACAATAATAAAACAACAAAATAATAATAATAATAATAATAATAATAATAATAATAATAATAATAATAATAATAATAATAATAATAATAATAATAATAATAATAATAATAATAATAATAATAATAAAATAATAATAATAATAATAATAATAATAATAATAATAATAATAATAATATAATAATAATAATAATAATAACCCTCACTAAACCATTTATATCATGTTAGTTAAAACGACTCTATATTTTGAGTAGAATATCCATTTAACATTAATACCTAAAACCAAAGTGCAATACAATCCTTTACTCAATGTTTTTACAGAGTTCAATGCCAACCTGTCACACACACACAAAAAAATATATAAACCTATATCAAAAACACACATACAGACATACACAGTATATATCTATGTGTGTACCGATATATACTGTACGTATTTGTGTGCGTATTTTAAAGCCTTTTGCCCATCGTTTACATAGTCATTCAGTTGGACACGAGAGCCCCCAAAAAAACATAGAAGGTAATATTGTTAAGAAAGATTTATAACTAGCAATGACAGCAATACGTGAACTCTACCTGTATAACAGTCTTGAAGTGGTTGGTTTATGTGTGGTTGTCGTGGTGTGTTGAGGACCCAGACAGACAGACAGACAGACAGACAGAGAGACAGACAGACAGACAGACCCTCACTAGATATAACTAAGTCAAATTCGCTTTACACCAAGGATGAATATTCAGTTGTTTCCCTTGAGGTCCAACTCGAGAGAATATACAGGACACGAATCCCAAGTTATACCTCAGAGTAGTACATATCCAACATACTGTATATACCACACGCAAGACACACGCAGGTCCTCTGGCGGTGTTAATGGTAGGAGAAAAGAATGAATTTGTATGGGTATTTTTCTTAGTTATGGGTAAATTGTGGGTGTGTGGGGTGGGGAGTGGGTGGGTGGGGAGAGGGGGTGTGTCGGTGGTGTGTGTGTGTGTGTGTGTGAAAAAAGGTGTATCTTGAACATTTACTGCAAACACACACACACACAAACACACACACACACACACACACCACTCACCCATACCCAACCACGCGAGAAGAAATATATACATACATAAAAAACGCAATGATTTATTTTATATTTTATTTTCCGTTTTATTTCGTATATTTTCAACGTTCACACAAAAATATATTTATCATTTACACTATCAACACATTCTGACGGGAAGGGCAGGAGGGAGGGAGGGGAGAGGGAGGGAGAGGGAGGGAGAGGAAGGAGAGGTTGAGTGTCGTGGTGAATGTTTGGCTATGATTTTAAAATATGTTCGATGGTTATGATGCTGTGTTTGGGAAGAGAGAGAGAGAGAGAGAGAGAGAGAAAACGCAACATTGGAAAAATATAGGAAAGTGTTTCAGATCAAAAGAGGATTTAGTACTACCCAAAAATGTCTGTCTGTCTGTCTGTCTGTCTGTCTGTCTGTCTGTCTGTCTGTCTGTCTTGTCTGTCTGTCTGTCTGTTTGTCTGTCTATCTGTCTGTCCCAACCCTATAACCAACCTAACCTAACCTAACATAACCATCTTCCAATATTAATAACCATGAAAGCCTTGTCGTAGTAAAATGCACAAGCGAAGGTACAGCTGGTCATAGTTTTCGCCAGGCGCTACTAAACGTCAGCCGGGCGAATTACACACGTTCTCCTCCCTCTCCCCTCTCTCTCCCCTCTCACTTTCTTATCTTCCTTACCTCCTTCCATCTGTCCGTAACTCCTTCTCTCGCCTTCCCTCCTCTCTCTCCTATCTTCCTTCCTCCTTCTCTTATTCCCCTTCCTTCTTTTACCTCCTCCCTCTTTTACACAATGATGATAATACTGATGATGGTAATAATGACGATGAAAGGGAGGAAGAGGAGGAGGAGAACGAGAAGGGAGAGGAGGAGGGGAGAGAAGGAGGAGAGAAGAGGGGAGAGAAGGAGGGGGAGAGAAGGAGGGAAACAAGGAGAGGGAGAGAAGGAGCTCATATCATTTATTTTATCTCAATTTTGTAGGATAACAAAAGAAAAAAGACAATCGAGTTTTTCTATTTTATGTAAACTGGAATTAATTCTTTTGTCACCAGATACATTTAATATTACTACCTCAGGAAATACCATATCATTGATTCCGGTTTATATAAAAACACCAACACAGATTTTAGTTTTACCACATTACAAAATAAAACACAATAACTTTTGCTCAAGCGGTAGTAACAACCTTTGTTAAAAATCTAAGCGAATTCAACATCAAAAATATTGTAAACTAACAGGAAAAATTAACATCGGTTATATAAAGCGAGTTGTATATTCTGGTAGGTAATTATACTCCGCAGTAATATAAAGACTCACTTTCTTTGATGACGCACACACACACACACACACACACACACACTTAATAAAAAGAGAGAGAGAGAGAGAGTTTAAAGAGATATATTAACACCTTCTAAAGTTAATTTACTTAATTAACGTACGAGTTGGCACCAGGTGAGGCCAGGTAACTGAGGGTAATATTAATAATAATCATCATCACATCTCCCTCCCTACCTCTCACCCTCTCTCCCTCCCTCTCACCCTCTCTCCCCTTTCCTTCCCTACCCCTCCCTCCCTCCCCACCACCCTCTCTCTCCCTTTTCCACCTCATCCTCTCCCTCCCCCTCTCTCACCCATTCTCGCCGTTCCTTCCTCTCCCACCCCTCCCTCTCACCCTCTCTCTCTCCGTTCCTTCCTCCTATCCCTCCTCTCTCCCTCCCTTCCTCCACTCCCTCCTTCCCCATCACCTTCTCTCCCCCACTCACCTCTCACCTGGGCCTGCTACCTGAGGGATGGGAGGGATGGGGAGGGGGGATAGGCACATCATTAAGGAGGACGTCAGTGGCACTCCTTCTGCGTCTCTGGCATCTGTTCCTGGCACCATTTACATCGCTTTAGGATATAACCTTCCCACCTCTCCTCCTCCTCTTCCTCTTCCCTCTCCTCCTCTTCTTCCTCCTACTTCCTCCCTCCCTTTCTCCCTCACACTCTGCCTCTCTATTACATCATTCTCTCTCTCACTGTCTCCATTACTCCATTCTTCTCTTTATGCTCTTCTTTTCCTTTGACCCTTCTTCCTTCCTCATTCTGCTTTATTCCCTTCTTCTTTATGATTCTTCTTCCTCCTTTTCTTCTTCCCTTTCTCTTTGCTTTTCCCTTCTTCCTCTCTTTTCACTTTGTTACTTTCATCTTTTTCCTTTTTTGTTGTCCTTTTATCTTTGGTCTCAATACATTATCTTCCTTCCTTCCTTCCTTCCTTCCTTCCTTCCTTCCTTCCTTCCTTCCTTCTCCAACTTTGTATTTTTTCTCAAGATTCTTCCCCAACTCCTTTCTCATCCCCCACCACCTTACCCAGCCTCAAACCCCACCACCACACCACCTCCTCGTCTTTCCCCAACCAACCCCTTCATTCACCAACCCCAATTCAGGTCTTGGGGTGGGTGGGGGTGAGGTGTGTGGTTATGACACAGTGTTTGGTGGAGGAGATGACGCTGGGAGGGAGAGTAGACCGAATAACTTTTCTTACACTAATAAAGTATCGATAATGTTTTGGTGGTGGTGGTGGTGGTAGTGGTAGTGGTGGTGGTGACCATGGTGGTGGTGGTGGTGGTGGTAGTAGTGGTGGTGGTAGTAGTGGTGGTGGTAGTGTGGTGGTGGTGTGGTAGTGGTGGTGGTGCTGGTGGTGGTGGTGATGGTGGTGGTGGTGGTGGTGATAATGGTGGTGGTGGTAGTAGTAGTGGTGGTGGTGGTGGTGGTGATGGTGGTGGTGGTAGTAGTGGTAGTAGTGGTAGTGTGGTGGTGGTGACGTCACAGGGCTCACATGACGTCACAGTGGCCCACATGACGTCAAAGTGGCCAACATGATGTCACAGGAGCCTTACATCACATCACACCTATACTCAACACAAGGTCAGCCCTTCTTCAGGTAGTTCCTCCTGCCCAGGGCTCACCACTCACCCGGGAAGGTCAGGTGTGAATGTTTATCATACGTAAATCTCATGAATGTTTAACTCACATACAGGAGGCCAGGTGTGTGTGTACATCAGAGAACCAAACACACGTAGAATGTTAAAATGTTGGACAAATGTTGGGTTTGTGTGGTGAATGGGTCGGGTTGGGTTGGTCGGGTCAGCCGGTTAGGTCGGGTCGGGTCGGGTCGGGTTGGGTTGGGTTGGGTTGGGTCGGGTCGGGTCGGGTTGGTCGGGTTGGGTTGGGTTGCGTCGGGTCGGGTTGGGTCGGGTCGGGTTGGTCGGGTCAGGTTGATTAGGTCGGGTTGTTGGGTTGGGACTTAGCATTAGGGTTATTAAATCTTCAGGTGATATAAACTGGGGTGTCTAATTTTCAGGTGACCCATTGGCATAAGCAGAGGTATCAAGGTGAGAGAGGGGGAGAGAGAAAGGACAATAGCAGGTCCACACGGGGATCTCTCTCTCTCTCTCTCTCTCTCTCTCTCTCTCATTTTTCCTTGACGGGGTTTACGGCTGTGAGTTTAAAAATATTTTATGCATTGTTAATGGTATGTAAATGGAGTGAAAGTAGGGAGAGAGAGAAAAAGAAGAGAAGCTTTCCTCTCTCCTGTCACTCTCACACTCCCTACCTATAAAATTCTCCTCCATCCCTCCCCTATTTACCCTCCCTCCCTCCCTCCTACCCACACACACCCTCCCTCCCTCCCTCCCCTCCCCTCCTACCCCACACACGCCCACCCTCTCCCCCTCCCTCCTACCCACACCCACCCTCCTCTCCCCTCCCTCCTACCCACCATTCTTCCCTCACTCTCTCAAAGACAATTTGTCGAATGAATGTAAAATAAAATAAGACTTTTCTATGATTTTACCAGAATAATACGACGAGAGAAAGAGAGAGTGAGAGAATTACGCCTAATGGATTTAATGTAAGCAATTAAACAATAGAGCTATTTCTAAAATGAGTAAAAAGCGTTCCTTAATATATATTTTTTAAAAGAATATTTTCTCAGGACGGGAATAAAAGTTAGGCTTTCAGGTTCCAGGAATTTTAGCAGGTTCAGACTTAGTGATTTTAGGTGAGGTGGTGAGGTGGTTTAATCATGTCTCTGTCTATCTGTCTGTCTGTACCACAACCACTACCAAACTACCACAACTACCACAACTACCACCTCACCTACCACAACTACCACAACTACCACCCCACTACCACCACTCACTCCACAACTACCACAACTATCACCAACCACCACCACTACTACAACTACCACAACTACCACAACTACCAACCACCACAACCACCAATAACTACCACAACCACCACCACTACCACAACTACCAACTCACCACCACCACTACACAACTACCAATAACTACCACAACTACCACCACTACCACAACTACCACAACTACCACAACTACCACCACTACCACCACTACCACAACTACCACAACTACCACAACTACCACCATCAAGCATAATATATAAAAACTCTAGACAGCACTTGGCCGACAATACACCTCCCTCCCTTATACCCCTCCCTCATACCCCTCCCTCCCTCTCCCTCATACCCTCCCCAATCATACCCACCTACCCCCCCTCCCTTTGTACCCCAACAACCATGCCTCTAATTATGTACCTAGTGGGTAATTAAAGTTTGAGCACCTCATTAGCGTCTGAAATGAAGTGAGTTCCTGAAACCTCTCTCTCTCTCTCTTCAATCTTCTTTTCTCTTGTGTTTTTGTGTTTTTTTCTCTTCTCATGTTCTCTGTCTCTCTCACTCTGTCTCTCTAATTCTGTTTCTATGTCTC